>NC_081552.1:48469404-48584580 GCF_963082655.1 Stomoxys calcitrans
ATATAGCTCCCACGTAAATCGGTCTCTCGATCATCTTTGATCGGTTTATAGAAGCTTTAATTTTTGTTGGTTTGACAGAAGTTTGGTATGTAGAATAAAGTTATGCCCTTCAAGTAAAATTTATTTTGTATAAATTTTTAGCAGAATCCATGGTGGTTGGTTCCCAAGATTCGGCCCGGCCGAGCTTAGCACGTTTATACTAGTCGTACATTTAGCACTTCATTGCCACTACCTTACATTGGCTTGTCGAACCCTTAAGTATTTTTTTATTCACACCACCATAGAATGGGGGATATACTAATCTAGTCATTCTGTATGTAACACCTCTAATGACACCTCCTCTGATCTGCACCCCCATAAGGTATATATCTATATATTCTTGATCGTCTGGACATTTAGAGTCTATATAGCCATGTTCGTCCATCCGCCCCTCTGTCCTTCTGTCTGTTGAAATAACGGTAGCGGTCAAACACATAAAGCAAGCCGCTTGAAATTTTGGACAGATACATATCGTTGATGTAGGTCAATAGGGTCAAATTTGGATATAGCTTCCATATATACCGATCTCCCGGTTTGACATATGTAGACCGTAGAAGCCGCAATTGTTACCCGATTGGGCTGAAATTTTGCATGTGGTGTTCTACTATGACGTCCAATAACCGGTCCAAATCGGATTTAAACCTGAAGTAGTTCCCGTATAAACCGATCTCCCGATAATCCTCGTTAATTGCCAGAAGCTTTCATTTTCGCCTGGTTTGACAGAAATTTGGTACGTGAAGTAAAATAATGAAATTCAACTAATTTTATTTTGTCAATTTTACACAGAATACAAGGTGGTGGATTCACAAGATTCGACCCGGCTGAATTTAGCACGCTTTTATTTGTTTTGTTTTATTTGCTTAGATTGGCTATACTGCGAATGTTGCACCCGTTGCGCGCATAAATATCAAAATGATTGCAATTTTTTAACGCCATCAAGTGAAACAACAGTTGCCAAATATTTTTTTTCTATTTTTCTCAATCCGAGACCGAGTGATGAAACTACTGTTGGTGTTGATTTTAAATGTATACAAGGAAGTCTGGGGGGTGTGGTATAAGTTAGGGTCGCATTCTGTCACTATTTCAACTTTCTATAAATTTAAAGATTTTATTATACCCTCCGCAATAGGATGGATGGTAAGCTATTTTTTTTTAATGGGCAATATCAATCCACGTTTTGATATACTATGGGTTGCCCAAAAAGTAATTGCGGATTTTTCATATGGTCGGCGTTGACCAATTTTTTCACAGCTTGTGAATATGTAATTGCTTTCTTTCTTCTGTCAGTTATCAGCTGTTACTTTTAGCTTGCTTTAGAAAAAAAGTGTAAACAAGTAAAAGCATGCTAAGTTCGGCCGGGCCGAATCTTATATACCCTCCACCATGGATCGCATTTGTCAAGTTATTTTCCGGGCATCTCTTTTTAGGCAAAAAAAATGATATAAGAAAAGATTTGCTCTGCTTTTAGAGCGATATGAAGATATGTTCCGGTTTGGACCACAATTAAATTTATAGGTTGGAGACCTGTGTAAAATGTCAGCCAATTCGAATAAGAATTACGCCTTTTGTGGCCTCAAGAAGTAATATAGAGAGATTGATTTATATGGGAGATGTATCGGGCTATAGACCGATTCAGACCATAACAAGTAAAAGCGTGCTAAGTTCGGCCGGGCCGAATCTTATATACCCTCCACCATGGATCGAATTTGTCGAGTTCTTTTCCCGGTATCTCTTCTTAGGCAAAAAGGGATATAAGAAAAGAGTTGCTCTGCTGTTTAAACGATATCAAGATATGGTTCGGTTCGGACCACAATTAAATTATATGTTGGAGACCTGTGTAAAATTTCAGCCAATTCGTATAAGAATTGCGCCCATTGGGGCTCACGAAGTAAAATAGAGAGAACGATTTATATGGGATCTGTATCGGGCTATAGACCGATTCAGACCATAATAAACACGTTTGTTGATGGTCATGAGATGATCCGTCGTACAAAGTTTCAGGCATATCGGATAATAATTGCGACCTCTAGGGGTCAAGAAGTCAAGATCCCAGACCGGTTTCTATGGCAGCTATATCAGGTTATGAACCGACTTGTACCTTATTAGACATAGTTGTTGAAAGTAACAATAAAAAATGTCTTGCAAAATTTCAGCCAAATCGGATAGGAATTGCGCCCTCTAGAAGCTCAAGAAGTCAAGTCCCCAGATCTGTTTATATGACAGCTATATCAGGTTATGAACCGATTTAAACCACACTTGGCACAGTTGTTGGGTATCATAACAAAATACTACGTGCCAAAATTCATTCAAATTGGATAAGAATTGCTCCCTATAGAGGCTCAAGAAGTCAAGACCCAAGATCGGTTTATATGACAGCTATATCAGGTTATGAACCGATTTCAACCATACTTGGCACAGTTGTTGGATATCATAACAAAACACGTCGTGCAAAATTTCATTCTAATCGGATAAGAATTGCCCACTCTAGAGGCTCAAGAAGTCAAGACCCAAGATCGGTTTATATGGCAGCTATATCAGGTTATAAACCGATTTGAACTATACTTGGCGCAGTTGTTGGATATCATAACAAAATACTTCGTACAAAAATTCATTCAAATCGGATAAGAATTGCGCACTCTAGAGGCTCAAGAAGTCAAGACCCAAGATGGCCCATTTACAATACCAACCGACCTACACTAATAAAAAGTATTTGTGCAAAATTTCAAGCGGCTAGCTTTACTCCTTCGGAAGTTAGCGTGCTTTCGACTGACAGACGGACGGACGGACGGACATGGCTAGACGGACATGGGGTCTAAGACGAATATTTCGAGTAGTTGCAATCAGAATGACGAAATTAGTATACCCCCCATCTTATGGTGGAGGGTATAAAAAAGTTTTATTAAAAATGCATTAACTTTCTTTTTAAAAATCCGCAATTACTTTTTGGGCAACCCAATATATGCAGCTATACCGATCCTGGTTCTTGATTTCTTGAGCCTCTAGAGGGCGTAATTATTACCCGATTTGCTGAAATTTAGTAAAGTGTTACTTCCTAAAACTTTGCCAAGTATGGTCTAAATTGGTTAAAAACCTAATATAGGTCCAATATAATCCGATCTCCCGATTATATTTCTTGAGCCTATAGATGGCGCAATTCTTATCCCGTTTGGCTGAAATGTTGCACAGCGGCTTCTTCTAATTTAAAAATTCTTGTTAAATATGGTCTAAATCAATCCATACCTTGCCAAAGCTCCCATATAAACAGATTTCCCGATTTAACTTCCTGAGCCACTATGCTTCGCAATTCTAATCCGATTTTGATGAAAATTTTCACAATGACCGCTACATTGGCCGTAAACAGCCAATTCTTAAGCATTATCCTTTGTTTGAGTTTTATTAGGCTCTTCGTCATTCTTCTTCAATTCGGCCCAAATCGGTCGAGATTTGAATATAGCTGCCATATATACCGATCTCTCGATTCAAGCTCTAGGGCACATAGAAGTCGCATTTATTGTCCGATTTCGCTGAAACTTGGGAAGTAAGTTGTGCTAGGCCCCTCGATATTCTTCTTGATTTGGATATAGCCTCTCGATATTCTTCTTGAAGATGTCCCAGATAGGTCCAGATATGGACCGATCTCTCGATTGAAGGTCTTGCTCCACAAAAGGTGCATTTATTGTCCGATTTCGCTAACATTTGACACTGCGAGGCTCCGAACGGCCTATAAATGGATTTGGCTGCCGAAAAGACCAATATTGAACCAAAATAAAACGGTGACCTGCATTTATCAGACCACTCAATGTCTGTGCCGAATTTAGTCCTAATCGGACCATATTTGGATATAGCTGCTATGGGTGCATAAATAATGTATTTTTATCCGGTTTATAACGAAATGTGGTTCGGCCCGCACGAACTTAATGCCTTTTTTTATACCCTCCACCATAAGATGGGGGGTATACTAATTTCGTCATTCTGTTTGTAACTACTCGAAATATTCGTCTGAGACCCCATAAAGTATATATATTATTGATCGTCGTGAAATTTTATGTCGATTTAGCCATGTCCGTCCGTCTGTCCGTCCGTCCGTCCGTCCGTCCGTCCGTCCGTCCGTCCGTCCGTCCGTCCGTCCGTCCGTCCGTCTGTCTGTCGAAAGCACGCTAACTTCCGAAGGAGTAAAGCTAGCTGCTTGAAATTTTGCACAAATACTTCTTATTAGTGTAGGTCGGTTGGTATTGTAAATGGGCCATATCGGTCCATGTTTTGATATAGCTGTCATATAAACCGATCTTGGGTCTTGACTTCTTGAGTCTCTAGAGTGCGCAATTCTTATCCGATTGGAATGAAATTTTGGACGACGTGTTTTGTTATGATATCCAACAACTGTGCCAAGTATGGTTGAAATCGGTTCAAAATCTGATATAGCTGCCATATAAACCGATCTTGGGTCTTGACTTCTTGAGCCTCTAGAGTGCGCAATTCTTATCCGATTTGAATGAATTTTGGCACGACGTGTTTTGTTATGATGTCCAACAACTGTGCCAAGTATGGTTCAAATCGGTCCATAATCTGATATAGCTGCCATATAAACCGATCTTGGGTCTTGACTTCTTGAGCTTCTAGAGTGCCCAATTCTTATCCGATTTGAATGAATTTTGGCACGACGTGTTTTGTTATGATATCCAACAACTGTGCTAAATATGGTTCAAATCGGTCCATAATCTGATATAGCTGCCATATAAACCGATCTTGGGTCTTGAATTCTTGAGCCTCTAGAGTGCGCAATTCTTATCCGATTGGAATGAAATTTTGCACGACGTGTTTTGTTACGATATCCAACAACTGTGCCAAGTATGGTTGAAATCGGTCCATAACCTGATATAGCTGCCATATAAACCGATCTTGGGTCTTGACTTCTTAAGCCTCTAGAGTGCGCAATTCTTATCCGATTACAATGAAATTTTGCACGACGTGTTTTGTTATGATATTCAACAACTGTGCCAAGTATGGTCCTAATCGGTCCATAACCTGATATAGCTGCCATATAAACCGATCTTGGGTCTTGACTTCTTAAGCCTCTAAAGTGCGCAATTCTTATCAGATTGGAATGAAATTTTGCACGACATGTTTTTTTATACACTCCACCATAAGATGGGGGGTATACTAATTTCGTCATTCTGTTTGTAACTACTCGAAATATTCGTCTGAGACCCCATAAAGTATATATATTCTTGATCGTCGTGAAATTTTATGTCGATCTAGCCATGTCCGTCCGTCTGTCCGTCCGTCCGTCCGTCTGTCTGTCGAAAGCACGCTAATTTCCGAAGGAGTAAAGCTAGCCGCTTGAAATTTTGCACAAATACTTCTTATTAGTGTAGGTCGGTTGGTATTGTAAATGGGCCATATCGGTCCATGTTTTGATATAGCTGCCATATAAACCGATCTTGGATCTTGACTTCTTGAGCCTCTAGAGTGCGCAATTCTTATCCGATTGGGATGAAATTTTGCATGACGTGTTTTGTTATGATATCCAACAACTGTGCCAAGTATAGTTCAAATCGGTCCATAACCTGATATAGCTGCCATATAAACCGATCTTGGGTCTTGACTTCTTGAGCCTCTAGCGTGCGCAATTCTTATCCGATTGAAATGAAATTTTGCACGACGTGTTTTGTTATGATATCCAACAACTGTGCCAAGTATAGTTCAAATCGGTCTATAACCTGATATAGCTGCCATATAAACCGATCTTGGGTCTTGACTTCTTGAGCCTCTAGCGTGCGCAATTCTTATCCGATTGAAATGAAATTTTGCGCGACGTGTTTTTTTATGATACCCAACAACTTTGCTAAGTATGGTTTAAATCGGTCCATAACCTGATATAGCTGCCATATAAACCGATCTTGGGTCTTGGCTTCTTGAGCCTCTAGAGGGCACACTTCTTATCCGATTTGAATGAATTTTTGCACGAAGTATTTCGTTATGATATCCAACAACTGTGCCAAGTTTGGTTGAAATCGGTTCATAACCTGATATAGCTGTCATATAAACAGATCTGGGGATTTGACTTCTTGAGCTTCTAGAGGGCGCAATTCCTATCCGATTTGGCTGAAATTTTGCATGACGTATTTTATTTTTACTTTCAACAACTGTGTCAAATAAGGTTCAAATCGGTTCATAACCTGATATAGCTGCCATATAAACCGATCTGGGATCTTGACTTCTTGACCCCTAGAGGTCGCAATTATTATCCGATATGCCTGAAATTTTGTACGATGGATCCTCTCATGACCATCAACAAACGTGATGGTCGATACAGATCCCATATAAATCGTTCTCTCTATTTTACTTCGTGAGCCCCAATGGGCGCAATTCTTATACGAATTGGCTGAAATTTTACACAGTTCTCCAACATATAATTTAATTGTGGTCCGAACCGGACCATATCTTGATATCGTTTTAATAGCAGAGCAACTCTTTTCTTATATCCTTTTTTGCCTATGAAGAGATGCCGGGAAAAGAACTGACAAATGCGATCCATGGTGGAGGGTATATAAGATTCGGCCCGGCCGAACTTAGCACGCTTTTACTTGTTTTGTTTTATTTTATTTTATTTTATTCTGTTCTATCATATTGTATTTTATTTTATTTTATTTTGTTTTAATAAATAACAAGTAAAAGCATGCTAAGTTCGGGCCGAATCTTGGAAACCCACCACCATGGATTCTGCTAAATATTTATACAAAATATAGTTAGTTGGAGGGCATAATTTCATTCCAAAGTTCTGTCAAACCAGCAAAAATTAAAGCTACTAGGAACCGAACAAGGATGATCTAGAGACCGGTTTTTATGGGAGCAATCTTAGGTTATAGACTTGAAACGTATTTAACATAGTTGTTGGAAATGGTAACAGAACACCGCATGCAAAATTTGAGCCAAATCGGACAAAAATTGCGGCTTGTAAGGATTCAAGAAGTCAAATCGGCAGATCGGTTTATATGGGACCTATAACAGATTATAGGCCAATTCAGTTGTTAAAAGTCGTAGCAGAACATAGCATGCAAAATTTCAGCCACTACGGGCAAAAATTGCGGCTTGTAAGGACTCCAGAAATAAAATCGGCAGATCGGTTTATATGGGAGCTATATCAGGTTATAGACCGATTTGGACCGCACCTGGCACAATGGTTTAAAGTCATAACGGAACATTACATGCTCAATTTCAGCCAAATCGGACAAAAATAGAGGTTTGTAAGAACTCACGAAGTCAAATCGGGAGATTGATTTTTATAGGAGCTATATGCAGACCAAACTTAGCAGAGATGTTAGAAGTCGTAGCAAAGCACTACATGTAAAATTTGAGCCAAATCGGACAAAAATTGCGGCATGTAAGGACTCAAGAAGTCAAATCGGGAGATCGATTTATATTGGAGCTATATCAACTTATAGACTGATCAGGACCGTACTAAGCACAGTTGTTAGAAATTAAAACAGAACACTACATGCAAAATGTCAGCTAAATCGGATGAAAATAGCGGCTTCTGGTGACTCTAGAAGTCAAATCGGGAGATCGGTTTATCTGGAAGTTATATCTAAATCTGAAAAAAGCCTATTTGCAATCCGCAACGACCTACATCAATAATTAGTATCTGTGCAATTCATGCAGCTAGTTTTTCGCCTTCGACCGCTATCGTGATTTTGACATCGAGACGATCAAGAATATATGTACTTTGTTGGGCCTGAGACGAATATTCCGAGGTTTTACATGACTAGATTAGTATACCCCCATCCTATGGGGTTGGGTCCAAAAACTACTTTGTTTTACTTTTTATACCCATCACCAAAGGATGGGGGTATATTTATTTTGTCATTCCGTTTGCAAAACATTGAAATATCAATTTCCGACCATATAAAGTATATATATATATATATATATATATATCAATTTCCGACCATATAAAGTATATATATATATATATATATATATATATATATATATATATATATATATATATATATATATATATATATATATATATATTCTTGATCAGCGTAAAACTCAAAGACGATCTAGACATGTCCGTCCGTCTGTCCGTCAGTCACGCTACAGTCTTTAAAAATAAAGATATTGAGCTGAAACTTTGCACAGATTCTTTTTTTGTCCATAAGCAGGTTAAGTTCGAAGATGGGCTATATCGGACTATGTATATCTTGATATAGCCCCCATATAGACCGATCCGCCGATTTAGGGTCTTAGGCCAATAAAAGCCACATTTATTATCCGATTTTGCTGAAATTCGCGACAGTGAGTTGTCTTAGGCCCTTCGACATCCTTCATCAATATGGCTCAGATCGGTCCAGATTAAGATATAGCTGCCATATAGACCATTCCTCCAATTTAGGGTCTTAAGCCCATAGAAGCCAGATTTATTATCCGATTTTGCTTCATTTCATTCCTATTCGAATTGGCTGACATTTTGCACAGGTCTCCAACATATAATTTAGTTGTGACTCAAACCGGACCATATCTTGATATCGCTCTAATAGCAGAGCAAATCTTTTCTTATATCCTTTTTTTGTCTAAGAAGAGATGGCGGGAAAAGAACTCGACAAATGCTTTCCATCCATCCATCCATTTTATTTTATCTTGTTTAGTGTTTTATTTTGTTTTGTTTTGTTTTGTTTTGTTTTGTTTTGTTTTGTTTTGTTTTGTTTTGTTTTGTTTTGTTTTGTTTTGTTTTGTTTTGTTTTGTTTTGTTTTGTTTTGTTTTGTTTTGTTTTGTTTTGTTTTGTTTTGTTTTGTTTTGTTTTGTTTTGTTTTGTTTTGTTTTGTTTTGTTTTGTTTTGTTTTGTTTTGTTTTGTTTTGTTTTGTTTTGTTTTGTTTTGTTTTGTTTTGTTTTGTTTTGTTTTGTTTTGTTTTGTTTTGTTTTGTTTTGTTTTGTTTTGTTTTGTTTTGTTTTGTTTTGTTTTGTTTTGTTTTGTTTTGTTTTGTTTTGTTTTGTTTTGTTTTGTTTTGTTTTGTTTTGTTTTGTTTTGTTTTGTTTTGTTTTGTTTTGTTTTGTTTTGTTTTGTTTTGTTATACCCTCCACCATAAGATGGGGGGTATACTAATTTCGTCATTCTGTTTGTAACTACTCGAAATATTCGTCTGAGACCCCATAAAGTATATATATTCTTGATCGTCGTGAAATTTTATGTCGATCTAGCCATGTCCGTCCGTCTGTCCGTCCGTCCGTCCGTCCGTCCGTCCGTCCGTCCGTCCGTCCGTCTGTCTGTCGAAAGCACGCTAACTTCCGAAGGAGTAAAGCTAGCCGCTTGAAATTTTGCACAAATACTTCTTATTAGTGTAGGTCGGTTGGTATTGTAAATGGGCCATATCGGTCCATGTTTTGATATAGCTGCCATATAAACCGATCTTGGGTCTTGACTTCTTGAACCTCTAGAGTGCGCAATTCTTATCCGATTGGCACGAAATTTTGCACGACGTGTTTTGTTATGACATCCAACAACTGTGCCAAGTATGGTTGAAATCGGTTCATAATCTGATATAGCTGCCATATAAACCGATCTTGGGTCTTGACTTCTTGAGCCTCTAGAGTGCGCAATTCTTATCCGATTTGAATGAATTTTGGCACGACGTGTTTTGTTATGATATCCAACAACTGTGCTAAATATGGTTCAAATCGGTCCATAATCTGATATAGCTGGCATATAAACCGATCTTGGGTCTTGAATTCTTGAGCCTCTAGAGTGCGCAATTCTTATCCGATTGGAATGAAATCTTGCACGACGTGTTTTGTTATGATATTCAACAACTGTGCCAAGTATGGTCCTAATCGGTCCATAACCTGATATAGCTGCCATATAAACCGATCTTGGGTCTTGACTTCTTAAGCCTCTAGAGTGCGCAATTCTTATCCGATTACAATGAAATTTTGCACGACGTGTTTTGTTATGATATTGAACAACTGTGCCAAGTATGGTTCTAATCGGTCCATAACCTGATATAGCTGCCATATAAACCGATCTTGGGTCTTGACTTCTTAAGCCTCTAAAGTGCGCAATTCTTATCAGATTGGAATGAAATTTTGCACGACATGTTTTTTTTATGATATCCAACAAGTGTGAAAAAATGGTTCAAATCGGCTCATAAACTGATATAGCTGTCATATAAACAGATTTGGGGACTTGACTTCTTGAGCTTCTAGAGGACGCAATTCCTACCTGATTTGGCTGAAATTTTGCATGACTTTTTTATTTTTAATTTTTTCTTTCAACCACTGTGTCAAATAAGGTTTAAATCGGTTCATAACCTGATATAGCTGCCATGTAAACCGATCTGGGATCTTGACTTCTTGAGCCTCTTGAAGTCGCAATTATTATCCGATTTGTCTGAAATTATCAACATACGTGTTGATTATGGTCTAAATCTGTTTATAGCCCCATACAGCTCCCATATAAATCGATCTCTCTATTTTACTTCTTGAGCCCCCAAAGGGCGCAATTCTTACTCGAATTGGCTGACATTTTACACAGGCCTCCAACATATAATTTAATTGTAGTCCAAACCGGACCATATCTTGATATCGCTCTAATAGCAGAGCAAATCTTTTCTTATATCACTTTTTGCCTAAGAAGAGATGTCGGGAAAAGAACTCGACAACTGCGCTCCATGGTGGAGGGTATATAAGATTCGGCCCGGCCGAACTTAGCACGCTTTTACTTGTTTTGTTTTGTTTTGTTTTGTTTTGTTTTGTTTTGTTTTGTTTTTTTTGTTTTGTTTTGTTTTGTTTTGTTTTGTTTTGTTTTGTTTTGTTTTGTTTTGTTTTGTTTTGTTTTGTTTTGTTTTGTTTTGTTTTGTTTTGTTTTGTTTTGTTTTGTTTTGTTTTGTTTTGTTTTGTTTTGTTTTGTTTTGTTTTGTTTTGTTTTGTTTTGTTTTGTTTTGTTTTGTTTTGTTTTGTTTTGTTTTGTTTTGTTTTGTTTTGTTTTGTTTTGTTTTGTTTTGTTTTGTTTTGTTTTGTTTTGTTTTGTTTTGTTTTGTTTTGTTTTGTTTTGTTTTGTTTTGTTTTGTTTTGTTTTGTTTTGTTTTGTTTTGTTTTGTTTTGTTTTGTTTTGTTTTGTTTTGTTTTGTTTTGTTTTGTTTTGTTTTGTTTTGTTTTGTTTTGTTTTGTTTTGTTTTGTTTTGTTTTGTTTTGTTTTGTTTTGTTTTGTTTTGTTTTGTTTTGTTTTGTTTTGTTTTGTTTTGTTTTGTTTTGTTTTGTTTTGTTTTGTTTTGTTTTGTTTTGTTTTGTTTTGTTTTGTTTTGTTTTGTTTTGTTTTGTTTTGTTTTGTTTTGTTTTGTTTTGTTTTGTTTTGTTTTGTTTTGTTTTGTTTTGTTTTGTTTTGTTTTGTTTTGTTTTGTTTTGTTTTGTTTTGTTTTGTTTTGTTTTGTTTTGTTTTGTTTTGTTTTGTTTTGTTTTGTTTTGTTTTGTTTTGTTTTGTTTTGTTTTGTTTTGTTTTGTTTTGTTTTGTTTTGTTTTGTTTTGTTTTGTTTTGTTTTGTTTTGTTTTGTTTTGTTTTGTTTTGTTTTGTTTTGTTTTGTTTTGTTTTGTTTTGTTTTGTTTTGTTTTGTTTTGTTTTGTTTTGTTTTGTTTTGTTTTGTTTTGTTTTGTTTTGTTTTGTTTTGTTTTGTTTTGTTTTGTTTTGTTTTGTTTTGTTTTGTTTTGTTTTGTTTTGTTTTGTTTTGTTTTGTTTTGTTTTGTTTTGTTTTGTTTTGTTTTGTTTTGTTTTGTTTTGTTTTGTTTTGTTTTGTTTTGTTTTGTTTTGTTTTGTTTTGTTTTGTTTTGTTTTGTTTTGTTTTGTTTTGTTTTGTTTTGTTTTGTTTTGTTTTGTTTTGTTTTGTTTTGTTTTGTTTTGTTTTGTTTTGTTTTGTTTTGTTTTGTTTTGTTTTGTTTTGTTTTGTTTTGTTTTGTTTTGTTTTGTTTTGTTTTGTTTTGTTTTGTTTTGTTTTGTTTTGTTTTGTTTTGTTTTGTTTTGTTTTGTTTTGTTTTGTTTTGTTTTGTTTTGTTTTGTTTTGTTTTGTTTTGTTTTGTTTTGTTTTGTTTTGTTTTGTTTTGTTTTGTTTTGTTTTGTTTTGTTTTGTTTTGTTTTGTTCACTCTCCCCCATCCTATGTTATTAAAACCATCGCAACTAGCACATAGCGAGTAATTGTAACATGTAAATTAAAAATGAGAAAAAAACGTCTACAAACTAACGAAACAGCAAAAATTGAAATTGGTTTTAAAGGGCACAAAACATTTTTATAAATAAATTTATTATTGCTGTCCAAATTGAAAAAAGGCACAGTGTTACAGACGTTTCAAAGTGGATTTTTTTGGCAGCAACAATAACACATGGACCATTTAGTTAATCCAAGATATAGATATAGAATTTTCAGCAAAGCAAGGACTATCACTAACATTTTCCTTTTTTTCTATTTCTAGGTAAGTTGCAGCTATGAATGGGAATGAGAATGAAATTGTTTCAAACTGCATGTGGTGAGTCAAATTTTTCTTATTAAATAGCTACATGAAACAGGGGTCATTTATAAGGAGAATTATAAAGTTTTAAATTTTTCGAGCAAAAAATTTAAATTTAAAATTGTTGGTCAATTTTTTTCTGTATTTCCGTGAAACCGTTGTTTAGGATGTTTTTGGGAGCCAGTTATACAAACATTTCCTTGGATTAAATATTTTAAAAATGTTGTAGATTTTGTTAAACCCTCTAGTCATTAAATTTGAGCCGAACACTGATGTCCGAAATTTGATATTTTTAAATTAGTACTCTGGTCCCAAATACCTTTGTTGAACAATATTCCTTTGAATATCTATTTTTAAATCTGTCCAAATTGTGGTTTCGTGGACATTTTTTTAAAAAATGTTTTTCATATACATTGTTAAATTAAATTTAATTTTTAAAATAAAATTTGTTTTGTTTTGTTTTACATGTTCATGCCAAGAAAGTTTGTATAGAATTGTTACCTCACCGTTTTTAATCATTTCGCCTTTTACTAGAATGAAGTAAAAGCATCGGTAGAGATGCTTTAATGTAAGTCTAATTTAATGTCTAGTTAAACTCCATTAGGACACAGTTTAATATATTACCAAACTCATAGAGAATGGTAAAGATAAAGAGAAATGTACGAGTTTTTACCTGTATGCTGGCGATTTACAGTAAACAACTGCATTATATTTCACCTGTCTTACAATTACTCACACATTCTTACACTGCTTTATATGCATTGTATGTATACCCTAAACAACATGAAAGCTTAAGCCAGTGGTGTAAAGTACAACTTTATATCCTTGGTAAACTCAAGGAGTTGTACAGATGATGCATTACAACGTTTTGCAGTAAGAGAATAAATGAATGGAACAAGTATTCCTATGATGGCAACAAAGGCCTTACACAGTCGCTAGTGCAATTTCTTAGACTAGTTTTGGTGTTTCTTTGTTTAGAAGAGGCTACCATATAGTGGTAAGTTCTGCTTCTTCTGACTGGTCGCACTTACCTACAACTGCGATGTTTTCTTAAAATGGCCATAATAATTCAAATAAGATTTAGAGCTGCAGAAAATAAAAATGCTTCTTAACAACCACAAAATATGCATCAACATATGTGAGAGAGAGGGTAGGGACTTTGGCATACGAATTAAATAAGTTGAATTTAACAATTTGCAGTTTAACACAAGAACGCATGACTGTCGATCGCCTTGTACGCTTTTAATAAGATTTCATATATTAATTTTTAAAGTATTAAAAAATTAAATATTTTTTAAACATACTTAAAAATTTTTGAAAACATTTAAAAAATAATCATACTCTTAACATTTAATGACCATTTACCATAAAAAGTGGACTTTAATGACATAAAATGGCAATTGCTCCAAAAAGTAATAGGTTTATCGACATAAATTTTTATACCCTCCACCATAAGATGGGGGGTATACTAATTTCGTCATTCTGTTTGTAACTACTCGAAATATTCGTCTGAGACCCCATAAAGTATATATATTCTTGATCGTCGTGAAATTTTATGTCGATCTAGCCATGTCCGTCCGTCTGTCCGTCCGTCCGTCCGTCCGTCTGTCCGTCCGTCCGTCCGTCCGTCCGTCCGTCCGTCCGTCCGTCCGTCCGTCCGTCCGTCCGTCCGTCCGTCCGTCCGTCTGTCTGTCGAAAGCACGCTAACTTCCGAAGGAGTAAAGCTAGCCGCTTGAAATTTTGCACAAATACTTCTTATTAGTGTAGGTCGGTTGGTATTGTAAATGGGCCATATCGGTCCATGTTTTGATATAGCTGCCATATAAACCGATCTTGGGTCTTGACTTCTTGAACCTCTAGAGTGCGCAATTCTTATCCGATTGGCACGAAATTTTGCACGACGTGTTTTGTTATGACATCCAACAACTGTGCCAAGTATGGTTGAAATCGGTTCATAATCTGATATAGCTGCCATATAAACCGATCTTGGGTCTTGACTTCTTGAGCCTCTAGAGTGCGCAATTCTTATCCGATTTGAATGAATTTTGGCACGACGTGTTTTGTTATGATATCCAACAACTGTGCTAAATATGGTTCAAATCGGTCCATAATCTGATATAGCTGGCATATAAACCGATCTTGGGTCTTGAATTCTTGAGCCTCTAGAGTGCGCAATTCTTATCCGATTGGAATGAAATCTTGCACGACGTGTTTTGTTATGATATTCAACAACTGTGCCAAGTATGGTCCTAATCGGTCCATAACCTGATATAGCTGCCATATAAACCGATCTTGGGTCTTGACTTCTTAAGCCTCTAGAGTGCGCAATTCTTATCCGATTACAATGAAATTTTGTACGACGTGTTTTGTTATGATATTGAACAACTGTGCCAAGTATGGTTCTAATCGGTCCATAACCTGATATAGCTGCCATATAAACCGATCTTGGGTCTTGACTTCTTAAGCCTCTAAAGTGCGCAATTCTTATCAGATTGGAATGAAATTTTGCACGACATGTTTTTTTTATGATATCCAACAAGTGTGAAAAAATGGTTCAAATCGGCTCATAAACTGATATAGCTGTCATATAAACAGATTTGGGGACTTGACTTCTTGAGCTTCTAGAGGACGCAATTCCTACCTGATTTGGCTGAAATTTTGCATGACTTTTTTATTTTTTATTTTTTCTTTCAACCACTGTGTCAAATAAGGTTTAAATCGGTTCATAACCTAATATAGCTGCCATGTAAACCGATCTGGGATCTTGACTTCTTGAGCCTCTTGAAGTCGCAATTATTATCCGATTTGTCTGAAATTTTGTACGATGGATCCTCTCTTGACCATCAACATACGTGTTGATTATGGTCTAAATCTGTTTATAGCCCCATACAGCTCCCATATAAATCGATCTCTCTATTTTACTTCTTGAGCCCCCAAAGGGCGCAATTCTTACTCGAATTGGCTGACATTTTACACAGGCCTCCAACATATAATTTAATTGTGGTCCAAACCGGACCATATCTTGATATCGCTCTAATAGCAGAGCAAATCTTTTCTTATATCACTTTTTGCCTAAGAAGAGATGTCGGGAAAAGAACTCGACAACTGCGCTCCATGGTGGAGGGTATATAAGATTCGGCCCGGCCGAACTTAGCACGCTTTTACTTGTTTGTTTTAATATACAAACCATCAAATGCAAAATGATACTAAAACGGGTTTCAGAAATCTCACTTTTAAGAATTTTTAGAAAATTTGCTATTTGATTTGTTGAGCAATAAATACGTAAAAACGTTTTAGGTTCGGCCGTGTAGAACTGTGGATACCCACCATCGTGGATAAATTAACCATCCTTTTTTATAACAAGTAAAAGCGTGCTAAGTTCGGCCGGGCCGAATCTTATATACCCTCCACCATGGATCGCATTTGTCGAGTTCTTTTCCGGGCATCTATTCTTTGGGAAAAAAGGATATAAGAAAAGATTTCCTCTGCTATTAGAGCGATATCAAGATATGGTCCGGTTTGGACCACAATTAAATTATATGTTGGAGGCCTGTGTAAAATGTCAGCCAATTCGAATAAGAATTGCGCCCTTTGGGGGCTCAAGAAGTAAAATAGAGAGATCGATTTATATGGGAGCTGTATCGGACTATATACCGATTCAGACCATAATAAACACGTATGTTAACGGTCATGAGAGAATTCGTCGTACAAAATTTCAGGCAAATCGGATAATAATTGCGACCTTAGAGGCTAAAGAAGTCAAGATCCCAGATCGGTTTATATGACAGCTGTATCAGGTTATGAAAAGATTTGAACCATACTTGGCACAGTTGTTGGATGTCATAACAAAACACGACGTGCAAAATTTCATTCCAATCGGATAAGAATTGCGCACTCTAGAGGCTCAAGAAGTCAAGACCCAAGATCGGTTTATATGGCAGCTATATCAGGTTATAAACCGATTTGAACCGTACTTGGCACAGTTGTTGGATATCATAACAAAACACGTCGTGCAAAATTTCATCCCAATCGGATAAGAATTGCACACTCTAGAGGCTCAAGAAGTCAAGACCCAAGATCGGTTTATATGGCAGCTATATCAAAACATGGACCGATATGGCCCATTTACAATACCAACCGACCTACACTAATAAGAAGTATTTGTGCAAAATTTCAAGCGGCTAGCTTTACTCCTTCGGAAGTTAGCGTGCTTTCGACAGACAGACGGACGGACAGACGGACGGATATGGCTAGATCGACATAAAATTTCACAACGATCAAGAATATATATACTTTATGGGGTCTCAGACGAATATTTCGAGTAGTTACAATCAGAATGACGAAATTAGTATACCCCCATCTTATGGTGGAGGGTATAAAAACTCCACCACCATATCCATAGCAAATGCAAATGGGGGCTGGTATGGATCATGTTTGATTCAGGTCCCGACAATTCTTTTACAAGTCACAGCTTTGATCTCAAAGTCACAGTCTGATCTGGATCCTGAATACTATGTGCAAAATTTCAGCCAAATCGGACAAAAATTGCGGCTTGCAGGGGCTCAAGAAAGCAAATCGGGATATCGGTTTATATAGGAGCTATATCTAAATCTGAACCGATATGGCCCATTTGCAATCTTCAACGACCTACATCGATATTAAGTATCTGTGCAAAATGTCAAGAGGCTAGCTTTACGCGTTCGACCGCTATTGTGATTTCGACAGACGGACAGACGGACCAGATAGCTAGATCGTCTCAGAACGTCGAGACGATCAAGATATATACACTTTATGGAGTCTTAGACGAATATTTCGAGGTGGTACACACGGAAAGACTAGATTAGCATACCCCCATCCTGTGTTGGTGGGTATAAAAATTGGGTCTAAATACCTAAGTAGTCGCCCCGACCACAAAGCCCTCTCAAATAAGCATATTGGACGATCATCATAATATGGGACTCAAATGAAAGTTATGGGTGAGTAGAATGAGAATATGGTTTTAAAATTTGTGTCAAAGTATCTGGGTGCCGCCATTCCCCAAAAACCTCTTAAAAGCAGCCAATCAAACCGATCATTACAATACGGGGCTCAAATGAGAGGTTTTGAAAGTAGAGCACAAAACTGATATCTACACGCAAAAAAATAAAACGTTTGGGAAATTTTTACGACAAACAAAATACATCTATCACAAATTTGCTTTCATTAAAACCGTGTAACGTTTCTCTCAACATATGAGACGTTAGCCATAAACGTTATTTAATTCAACGTATTTTTCTTTGTTTATTGTAAACCCTTTAGCAGCTTTGTCTACTATAAAGGGGCCTTCCTTTTGTTGTAAAACTAAAAAACTCGTTCATTGCAAAAGTGTTACGATAGCCTTAAACGATTATTCGTGTACTGAACCACGAAGAGAAAGGGTGAGTAATTGAGCGTATAGATCAGTGGTTGGCAAAAAGCTCACTTTATTGAACATTACTTTGTACCTATAGAAGAAAATAATCGCAAGCAGACCCATAGGCTAGCAAATAATTACAATAGTGTTCTCATTCTCTGGTAAAGGCACACTCTCACACAACATATTTTCCTTTTTTGTTGTGACTAAGCAAAGAGCAGTCAGTATATTGAGCAGCCCGCACGATTACAAAAATGGTTGTATGTCCAATGACAAAAATCATTAGAGCAACACAAAAATGGCTGCCAGGTACAGGAAAACACAACAAGTGTACATTGTTTGGAAACATTGACACCATAAAGAAATTTCCATCACAAAGCATTTAAAATGCGAAACTAACAACAACCATTTTTTCTTTTATTTATAGCATAACGAATACCGCGGATCATAATAGTAAACCATTACGGAGTTGTATGAAAATAGAAAGCTTTTAATATAATTGTGTATCATAGCATCGAAACAAATCTATATATACTCTGAAAGAGTTTGAATCACCGACTGAGATCTGCTTATAATTCGTAAAACTTGGAGTTTCAATTATGTTACAGCATTAAATTGAACTTGGCATCCTTTTCAAAATGCACAATCCCTTTTAGACGTTGAACGTAAAAATAATTTATGAATAAAGCAAAAGTAGAAAAAACAATATTTATACACCAAGAATGAAGGGTATTGTCAGGGTAAAAAATTTTATATTTGTCATAAATTCCTGCAAGAATTTATCGCAAAAAATATGCACTTTTATCGTGAAAAAAATGCAACGTTTAGCAGAAAAGAAGTTTACTTCACGAAAATTTCGTTTATTATACCCTCCACCATAAGATGGGGGGTATACTAATTTCGTCATTCTGTTTGTAACTACTCGAAATATTCGTCTGAGACCCCATAAAGTATATATATTATTGATCGTCGTGAAATTTTATGTCGATTTAGCCATGTCCGTCCGTCTGTCCGTCTGTCCGTCTGTCCGTCCGTCCGTCCGTCCGTCCGTCTGTCTGTCGAAAGCACGCTAACTTCCGAAGGAGTAAAGCTAGCTGCTTGAAATTTTGCACAAATACTTCTTATTAGTGTAGGTCGGTTGGTATTGTAAATGGGCCATATCGGTCCATGTTTTGATATAGCTGCCATATAAACCGATCTTGGGTCTTGACTTCTTGAGTCTCTAGAGTGCGCAATTCTTATCCGATTGGAATGAAATTTTGGACGACGTGTTTTGTTATGATATCCAACAACTGTGCCAAGTATGGTTGAAATCGGTCCATAACCTGATATAGCTGCCATATAAACCGATCTTGGGTCTTGACTTCTTGAGCCTCTAGAGTGCGCAATTCTTATCCGATTTGAATGAATTTTGGCACGACGTGTTTTGTTATGATGTCCAACAACTGTGCCAAGTATGGTTCAAATCGGTCCATAATCTGATATAGCTGCCATATAAACCGATCTTGGGTCTTGACTTCTTGAGCTTCTAGAGTGCCCAATTCTTATCCGATTTGAATGAATTTTGGCACGACGTGTTTTGTTATGATATCCAACAACTGTGCTAAATATGGTTCAAATCGGTCCATAATCTGATATAGCTGCCATATAAACCGATCTTGGGTCTTGAATTCTTGAGCCTCTAGAGTGCGCAATTCTTATCCGATTGGAATGAAATTTTGCACGACGTGTTTTGTTACGATATCCAACAACTGTGCCAAGTATGGTTGAAATCGGTCCATAACCTGATATAGCTGCCATATAAACCGATCTTGGGTCTTGACTTCTTAAGCCTCTAGAGTGCGCAATTCTTATCCGATTACAATGAAATTTTGCACGACGTGTTTTGTTATGATATTCAACAACTGTGCCAAGTATGGTCCTAATCGGTCCATAACCTGATATAGCTGCCATATAAACCGATCTTGGGTCTTGACTTCTTAAGCCTCTAAAGTGCGCAATTCTTATCAGATTGGAATGAAATTTTGCACGACATGTTTCTTTATACACTCCACCATAAGATGGGGGGTATACTAATTTCGTCATTCTGTTTGTAACTACTCGAAATATTCGTCTGAGACCCCATAAAGTATATATATTCTTGATCGTCGTGAAATTTTATGTCGATCTAGCCATGTCCGTCCGTCTGTCCGTCCGTCCGTCCGTCCGTCCGTCTGTCTGTCGAAAGCACGCTAACTTCCGAAGGAGTAAAGCTAGCCGCTTGAAATTTTGCACAAATACTTCTTATTAGTGTAGGTCGGTTGGTATTGTAAATGGGCCATATCGGTCCATGTTTTGATATAGCTGCCATATAAACCGATCTTGGATCTTGACTTCTTGAGCCTCTAGAGTGCGCAATTCTTATCCGATTGGGATGAAATTTTGCATGACGTGTTTTGTTATGATATCCAACAACTGTGCCAAGTATAGTTCAAATCGGTCCATAACCTGATATAGCTGCCATATAAACCGATCTTGGGTCTTGACTTCTTGAGCCTCTAGCGTGCGCAATTCTTATCCGATTGAAATGAAATTTTGCACGACGTGTTTTGTTATGATATCCAACAACTGTGCCAAGTATAGTTCAAATCGGTCTATAACCTGATATAGCTGCCATATAAACCGATCTTGGGTCTTGACTTCTTGAGCCTCTAGCGTGCGCAATTCTTATCCGATTGAAATGAAATTTTGCGCGACGTGTTTTTTTATGATACCCAACAACTTTGCTAAGTATGGTTTAAATCGGTCCATAACCTGATATAGCTGCCATATAAACCGATCTTGGGTCTTGGCTTCTTGAGCCTCTAGAGGGCACACTTCTTATCCGATTTGAATGAATTTTTGCACGAAGTATTTCGTTATGATATCCAACAACTGTGCCAAGTTTGGTTGAAATCGGTTCATAACCTGATATAGCTGTCATATAAACAGATCTGGGGATTTGACTTCTTGAGCTTCTAGAGGGCGCAATTCCTATCCGATTTGGCTGAAATTTTGCATGACGTATTTTATTTTTACTTTCAACAACTGTGTCAAATAAGGTTCAAATCGGTTCATAACCTGATATAGCTGCCATATAAACCGATCTGGGATCTTGACTTCTTGACCCCTAGAGGTCGCAATTATTATCCGATATGCCTGAAATTTTGTACGATGGATCCTCTCATGACCATCAACAAACGTGATGGTCGATACAGATCCCATATAAATCGTTCTCTCTATTTTACTTCGTGAGCCCCAATGGGCGCAATTCTTATACGAATTGGCTGAAATTTTACACAGTTCTCCAACATATAATTTAATTGTGGTCCGAACCGGACCATATCTTGATATCGTTTTAATAGCAGAGCAACTCTTTTCTTATATCCTTTTTTGCCTATGAAGAGATGCCGGGAAAAGAACTGACAAATGCGATCCATGGTGGAGGGTATATAAGATTCGGCCCGGCCGAACTTAGCACGCTTTTACTTGTTTAATTTATTTTTTTGCGTGCATTTTTGGGGTCAAGTGTCTAGGTGGCCGCCTCACCCCATAATACCCTTCAAGCCAAACATATTTATCGATCGATCTGCTTTCAAGTACCCATATAGGGATGGTCAGTTAGTATTTTGATTTGGGGACTGGTAAAGGGGATTGGGGTGGCCTCCCATTTCTTGGTGGCCTCCCATTTTTAATATATTCGAAATCTACTTTACCAAATAACTTTGAGTATGGCATGATAGTCCAACATGCTTATTTGGGGCGACTGTAGCTTTGGGCCATCCCCTAAATACTTGGACACAATTTTTAATATGATTTTCGTACTCTACTTTCAAATACTTTTTATTTGAGTTCCAAATTGTACCCATCGGTTTATATTGTTACGACGGTTCTAAACTGCATGTTTAGCACCACTCCAAAATGTCAACGAATACTGAGCGAATGGTGCCAATTATCAATTTTTTAGCGTGTCAGCTTTAATTTTGTTGCTGTAATGCAACGGCAATATCAGCAAGTAAAGAGGCATTCAGTTCAGCCGGGCTTTCATCACAATACGAGTAAAAATATATCATTTATCAACCCAATCTTATTCAGGAAGTCTACAAAAACGTCTAACACAATTCATTGCATTTCTTAAATTATTCACCTTTTATGGGCCAAAGAACTTGAATCTGGCTATGTTAAATATATCTAGCACCTACACTCAGAAAAATGGTCGGATAAAATAAAGTAAACAAGTAAGTTCGGCGCGGGCCGAATCTTATATACCTTCCACAATGGCTCGCATTTGTCGATCTCTTGCCACGGTATCTCTTTTAAGGCAAACAAAGGATACAAGAAAAGAATTGCTATGTTATTGGATCAATATCAAGTTACGGTTCATTTCGGACCATTATTAAACTGAATATTGGAGACCATAGTAGAAGTCATTGTGTAAAATTTCAGCCAAATCTAGTAAGAATTGTGCACTTAAGGGGCTAAAGAAGTAAAAAAGGGAGATCGATTTATAGGGGAGCTGCATTAGGCTATAAACCGATTCATGCCATTTTTGGCACGTATGTTGAAGGTCATAAGAGAAGCCGTTATACAAAATTTCAGCTAAATCGGATAATAATTGCGGTATGAAAATATGCATATGCCATTGAACATCATGCGCCATTCAGAGAAAAACGCATTTCACGTATGCCACCGACGAAACGGCCTTGTGTGTGCACTAGTACACTAACAACATAGGCAACAGCTGATTTTACACAAACAACATTTCGAATATCATGTCGCACACAAGCTAATACTACGTTCAGTGTGTTGTACGTCTTCTGCGAACAAAGTAGTGGACGCTCATAAGCAACAACGAAAAAGTGAAACATGTGATATGAAACTAATATTTCGTATTTAATAAAAAATCAGTTTCTACCATCGTATAAAAAATGTAAACAATTATGAAACAAGTAAAAGCGTGCTATGTTCGGCCGGGCCGAATCTTATATACCCTCCACCATGGATCGCATTTGTCGACTTCTTTTCCCGGCATCTCTTCTTAGGCAAAAAAGGATATAAGAAAAGAGTTGCTCTGCTATTAAAACGATATCAAGATATGGTCCGGTTCGGACCACAATTAAATTATATGTTGGAGACCTGTGTAAAATTTCAGCCAATTCGTATAAGAATTGCACCCATTGGGGCTCACGAAGTAAAATAGAGAGAACGATTTATATGGGATCTGTATCGGGCTATAGACCGATTCAGACCATAATAAACACGTTTGTTGATGGACACGAGAGGATCCATCGTACAAAATTTCAGGCATATCGGATAATAATTGCGACCTCTAGGGGTCAAGAAGTCAAGATCCCAGATCTGTTTATATGACAGCTATATCAGGTTGTGGACCGATTTCAACCATACTTGGCACAGTTGTTGGGTATCATAACAAAACACGTCGTGCAAAAACTCATTCAAATCGGATAAGAATTGTGCCCTCTAGAGGCTCAAGAAGTCAAGACCCAAGATCGGTTTATATGGCAGCTATATCAGGTTATGAACCGATTTGAACCATATTTGGCACAGTTGTTGGATATCATAACAAAACACGTCGTGGCAAAATTCATTCAAATCGGATAAGAATTGCGCCCTCTAGAGGCTCAAGAAGTCAAGACCCAAGATCGGTTTATATGGCAGCTATATCAAAACATGGACCGATATGGTCCATTTACAATACCAACCGACCTACACTAATAAGAAGTATTTGTGCAAAATTTCAAGCGGCTAGCTTTACTCCTTCGGAAGTTAGCGTGCTTTTGGACGGACAGACGGACGGACGGACGGACGGACATGGCTAGATCGACATAAAATTTCACGACGATCAAGAATATATATACTTTATGGGGTCTCAGACGAATATTTCGAGTAGTTACAAACAGAATGACGAAATTAGTATACCCCCCATCTTATGGTGGAGGGTATAATAATCACCGTTTTGTTAGTGCAAATGCATGCACGAGCATGAAACATGATATTGCTCTCGCAGATGTATTAACATATAGGGAAATTTCCAACATTGTATTCCATCAATTATTGTTCAGGTAAAAATGTAATACACCATGGTTCATCATATGTACCGAATAAAGAATAGCTTATTTCCATTTAGTTAACGTTGAACCATGGTATCATACATCATATGAAATAACTATTTTTTAGACATACAATACATAAACTAAAAACAAATAAAAATGTCTTATGCGCTATATGAATTCAACTTTATTCGAAAGTAGTTTTTATACCCTCCACCATAAGATGGGGGGTATACTAATTTCGTCATTCTGATTGTAACTACTCGAAATATTCGTCTTAGACCCCATAAAGTATATATATTCTTGATCGTCGTGAAATTTTATGTCGATTTAGCCATGTCCGTCCGTCTGTCCGTCCGCCCGTCCGTCCGTCCGTCTGTCTGTCGAAAGCACGCTAACTTCCGAAGGAGTAAAGCTAGCCGCTTGAAATTTTGCACAAATACTTCTTATTATTGTAGGTCGGTTGGTATTGTAAATGGGCCATATCGGTCCATGTTTTGATATAGCTGCCATATAAACCGATCTAGGGTCTTGACTTCTTGAGCCTCTAGAGTGCGCAATTCTTATCCGATCAGAATGAAATTTTGCACGACGTGTTTTCTTATTATATCCAACAATTGTGCCAAGTGTGGTTCAAATCGGTTCATAACCTGATATAGCTGCCATATAAACCGATCTTGGGTCTTGACTTCTTGAGCCTCTGGAGGGCGCAATTCTTATCCGATTGGAATGAAATTTTGCATGACGTGTTTTGTTATAATACCCAACAACTGTGCCAAGTATGGTTGAAATCGGTCTATAACCTGATATAGCTGTCATATAAACCGATATTGGGTCTTGACTTCTTGAGCCTCTAGAGGGCGCAATTCTTATCCGATTTGAATGAATTTTGGCACGACGTGTTTTGTTATGATATCCAACAACTGTGCTAAATATGGTTCAAATCGGTCCATAATCTGATATAGCTGCCATATAAACCGATCTTGGGTCTTGAATTCTTGAGCCTCTAGAGTGCGCAATTCTTATCCGATTGGAATGAAATTTTGCACGACATGTTTTTTTATGATATCCAACAAGTGTGCCAAGTATGGTTCAAATCGGTTCGTAAACTGATATAGCTGTCATATGAACAGATCTGGGGACTTGACTTCTTGAGCTTCTAGAGGGCGCAATTCCTATCTGATTTGGCTGAAATTTTGCATTAAGTTTTTTATTTTTTCTTTCAACAACCGTGTCAAATATGGTTTAAATCGGTACATAACCGGATATAGCTGCCATATAAACCGATCTGGGATCTTGACTTCTTGAGCCTCTAGAAGTCGCAATTATTATCCGTTTTGCCTGAAATTTTGTACGATGGATCCTCTCTTGACCATCAACATACGTGTTTATTATGGTATGTATCTGTTTATAGCCCGATACAGCTCCCATATAAATCGATCTCTCTATTTTACTTCTTGAGCCCCCAAAGGGCGCAATTCTTACTTGAATTGGCTGACATTCTACACAGGTCTCCAACATATAATTTAATTGTGGTCTAAACCGGATCATATCTTTATATCGCTCTAATAGCAGAGCAAATCTTTTCTTATATCACTTTTTGCCTAAGAAGAGATGTGGGGAAAAGAACTCGACAAATGCGCTCCATGGTGGAGGGTATATAAGATTCGGCCCGGCCGAACTTAGCACGCTTTTACTTGTTTTAACTCAACAATGGGTTTACTTATTTTGTGTATGTATCACCAAATATAGACCTATCTTAACCATATAGGGTACAGATATCGAAGAGGGTTCACTGTGCCAAATTTCAGCAAGATCGGGCAATAAATGCGCCAAGACCTTAAATCGGGAGGTCAGTCTATATGGTAGCTATAACTTAATATTGGCCGATCTGGGCCATATTGCACACGAATCGAAGAAGATCGAAGTCGAAGATCATAACACAGCCAACTGTGTAAAATTTTAGCGAAATCGAATAATAAAGTTGCTGTTATGGTCTTAAAAACTTAAGTCGAGAGATTGGTCCATATGGCAGCTACATTCAAATCTGGATCGATCTGGGCCGTATTGAACTGGGATGTCAAGCGGTCTAATGTAACTCGCTGTCACAGACATCATCGAAATCGGATGACAAATGACCTTATTATGGGCCCAATATCCTAAATTGAGGGATTGGTTGAAATGCCAATTATATCGAAATATATACAGATTTTAACAGGCCTCGGTGTGAATTTCGAGGGACCTAACGCCACTCATACTGCCTTATTTCAGCAAAATCGATTAACAATTTCATATTCTATGGGCCCAAAACCTTAAATCGGAAGATCGTATATGGAAGCTATATCCAAATCTGGACCGATCAGGGCTGTATTTAACAGGGGTGTCGGGAAGCCTAGCACAATTCGGTATACCGAATTTCGGCGAAATAGGGCAATAAATGCGCCTATTATGGCCCAAGACCTTAAAACGAGAGATCGATCTATATTGCAGCAATATCCAAATCTAAACCGATCTGGGCCAAATCAAACATGAATATCGAGAAGCCAACATAACTTGTTGTCTCAAATTTAGCGAAATCGGAGGACAAATGCGCCTCTTATGGACACAAGACCTTAGATCGGGAGATCGATCTAAATGGCAGCTATATCCAAATCTAAACCCATCTGTCGAGAGGACTAACACTGCTCATTGTCCTTAATTTCACCGATATCTGATAACTAATGTGATTTTAATGGGTTTAAGACCTTAAATACGCAGATTGGTCTATATGGGGCCTATATCAATATATAGTCCGATAAAGCCCATCTTCGAACTTAACATGCCTATGGACAAAAAAGAATATGTGCAAAGTTCCACCTCAATATCCCTATTTTTATACCCACCACCAAAGAAGGGGGTGTACTAATCTAGTCATTCCGTTTGTAACACCTCGAAATATTGATCTGCGACCCCATAAAGTACATTTATTCCGGATCGTCTCGACATTCTCCGTCTGTCGAAATAACGATAGTGGCCGAACGCGTAGAGATAGCCGCTTGAAATTTTGCACAGATACTTAATATTGATATTGTATAGGTCGTTGGGGTTTTCAATAACTGTACTTAATGCGGTCTAAATCGGTTTATGTTCTGATATATAAACCGATCTTTCAATTTGACTTCTTGAGCCCCAGGAAGCCGCAATTTTTGTCCGATTTAGCTATAATTTTGCACATGGTGTTCTGTTATGCCTTCTGGTCTGCATTTCTTCTGTGCGTTCTTTCCGTTCTACATTGCGTCTGTCCCGCGTTTCTCGCATCTGTCCTTTCCTTTATTTTATTTAGGACTATTCCTGTCTGTCTATCTGACAGTCAGTCTGCCTGGCTGTCTGTTTTTGAAAGATAAAATTCCAAAGAAATCTTTTTCCTATTCCACAACCGATATATACATTTGATCTTCGCAAAATTCTAGGGCGAACTAACGATGTCCTTGTGTCCGTTTGGTCTTCGTTCCGGCCGTCCGTCCCTCATTTCTTTGGTCTGTCCTTCATTTTTTCTATCTGGTTTTCGTTCCTCCTATCCGTCCTTCTTTCCATCTGTCTGTCCTCTGTTTCATCTGTCCTTCTTTTCTTTCATCTGTCGTCTAATATAATTAAGGGTGTTTTTTAGCTGTTATCTTTTTGGCAACACTGGTTTAAATAGCTCATGCATGTTTCGTGTTTTATTTCGCTGTCAAACATCTTCTTATTGAATTTTTTTTATCAAAATTCGTGCTCTGTTAAGAAAATTCATCGCACTTCTTCTATTGAGCGACGAAGTTCATTTTTGCTCAATGGATATGTAAATAAGCAAATAAGTAAATAAGAACTGTTGATTTTTGAGTGAAGATCAGCCAGAAGCATTGCGAGAGCTACAAATGCATCCAAAAAAAAAAAAACGTCACAGTTTGGTGCGGTTTTGGGCTGGTCGCATCATTGGACCATACTTCTTCAAAGATGACGCGAATGGTGAGCGCTATCGTGAGATGATATCCAACTTTTTTTTCCCAAAATGCAAGAGCTTGACCTGCATGACATGTGGTTTCAAAAAGACGGTGCCACATGCCACACGGCACACGTTACAATAACCTTATAGAAAGGCGAGTTCGGTGAACATATTATTTCACGTTGGGGACCGGTTATTTGGCCGCCTAGAACGTGCGAGTTAGCCCGCTTCAATTGACGCATTGGAAAACAACATTGAAGCATTTACTCGCGAGATACCGGCCGAAATGTTGGAAAGAGTATGCCAAAATTGGACTAAGCAGAGTCACGGTCAACGTTTGCATGAGATAATCTTCCAACATTAAATTATATGGACCGTACAATCGATTCAAATACAGATTTCAAGCATTTTTCTGAATTTTATGTGCTTTTTTATACCCTCCACCATAAGATGGGGGGTATACTAATTTCGTCATTCTGTTTGTAACTACTCGAAACATTCGTCTGAGACCCCATAAAGTATATATATTCTTGATCGTCGTGAAATTTTATGTCGATCTAGCCATGTCCGTCCGTCTGTCCGTCCGTCCGTCCGTCTGTCTGTCGAAAGCACGCTAACTTCCGAAGGAGTTTAGCTAGCCGCTTGAAATTTTGCACAAATACTTCTTATTAGTGTAGGTCGGTTGGTATTGTAAATGGGCCATATCGGTCCATGTTTTGATATAGCTGCCATATAAACCGATCTTGGGTCTTGACTTCTTCAGCCTCTAGAGTGCGCAATTCTTATCCGATTGGGATGAAATTTTGCACGACGTGTTTTGTTATGACATCCAACAACTGTGATAAGTATGGTTCAAATCGGTCCATAACCTGATATAGCTGCCATATAAACCGATCTTGGTTCTTGACTTCTTGAGCCTCTAGAGTGCGCAATTCTTATCCGATTGAAATGAAATTTTGCACGACGTGTTTTGTTATTATATCCAACAACTGTGCCAAGTATGGTTCAAATCGGTTTATAACCTGATATAGCTGCCATAAACACCGATCTGGGGTCTTGACTTCTTGAGCCTCTATAGTGCGCAATTCTTATCCGATTGGGATGAAATTTTGCACAACGTGTTTTGTTATGACATCCAACAACTGTGCCAAGTATGGTTCAAATCGGTCCATAACCTGATATAGCTGCCATATAAACCGATCTTGGGTCTTGACTTCTTGAGCCACTAGAGTGCGCAATTCTTATCCGATTGGAATGAAATTTTGCACGACGTGTTTTGTTACGATATCCAAAAACTGTGCCAAGTATGGTTCAAATCGGTTCATAACCTGATATAGCTGTCATATAAACCGATCTTGGGTCTTGACTTCTTGAGCCTCTAGAGGGCGCAATTCTTATCCAATTTGAATGAATTTTGGCACGTAGTATTTTGTTATGATATCCAACAACTGTGCCAAATATGGTTCAAATCGGTTCATAACCTGATATAGCTGCCATATAAACCGATCTGGGATCTTGACTTCTTGAGCCTCTAGAGGTCGCAATTATTATCCGATTTGCCTGAAATTTTGTACGACGGATTCTCTCATGACCATTAACATACGTGTTTATTATGGTCTGAATCGGTTTTTAGCCTGATATAGCTCCCATATAAATCGATCTCTCTATTTTACTTCTTGAACCCACAAAGGGCGCAATTCTTATTCGAATTGGCTGACATTTTACACAGGTCTCCAACGTATAATTTAATTGTGGTTCAAACCGGACCATATCTTGATATCGCTCTAATAGCAGAGCAAATCTTTTCTTATATCCTTTTTTTGCCTAAGAAGAGATGCCGGGAAAAGAACTCGACATATGCGATCCATGGTGGAGGGTATATAAGATTCGGCCCGTCCGAACTTAGCACGCTTTTACTTGTTTAACTTAAAATTATTATTTAGTCAAAAGCTTTTCCATCTATACTGGTCATATTTTCCTTAATTCCGTCCTTGTTGAAAGCCACTGACAATTTGTCTTCAAGGGAATTTTCAATTAAATGAAATTAAAAAATGTCAACCTATATTTAACGACCATATTCCTCCCACCCCCCACCAATACTAAGGGGCAAGTGAATGCAGTAGAAAATCACTGCTGGACAACGACGACGACACACGTTCGCCTCATCAAAGCTTTTAAAAATAATTAAAAGTTTCCCTGTGTAATGACATTTACGGCGTAACGAAAACGCAATTTTATGGTCTAAGCACATTTGCCCTCAAAAGGCTACCACAATTGCTAAAAATATCGAAAATCGCAAGAAATGTGAAGGTCTTAAATCTATTCCCTCCGCCACCGGCATACTTCGGCTAACACACCTCAAATGTTGACCTTTATAAGAAGGGAGGCAACAACAATCTTCCCCTTCAAAATTCTTAAATGCACACCTTGCTGCTGCTCTCCCCTGAATTTACCACACAAACACACCCTTGAAATTAAGTTTATGGACTGCTATGCAGCCGACAACGATTTTCGTTAAGAAATAAAAATAAAAACAATAAATTTATGACTCTATAAAAATTCATCGAAGAAAATGCGTTGTAACACCGAAACACACAAAAATTAAGTCTGGAAATGCTTCGAAAGGCAGAAGCAGCCAAAATTTTGTTTTTATGGTGAATCGCTGTCGGTATTTTCATTTCACACTAAATCCCAACGATTGGCACAAGGTATAACAGTAACAGCAACAACAACAACTGCACCGTCATCAATACCATGCCACAAATTTTGAAAAGCTTAATGGTGGCGGTTAAGGTGGCTTCAAGGCTGCCAAGAATGAGTCTTTGGCAATGATTACCCATATCCACCCCACTCTATTGACTGACAAACAGACCGGATAACAAATTACTTTGTTTTCATGCGTTTCGGTATTTTTCAGTATTTGAATGTAAAGCTTTTCTCTACCTTCATCAGTGCCATCATTCGTAGAAATCGATTTTCGTGTTTTTTGAATATAACGCTCCATCCTTATTCAAAAAAAAAAACGTAAATCTAAAAAACAGATAAAAACAAAAAGTAACCAAGAATAAAACAATAAAAACCGCCATGAAGTGTTAGGGCTTTGTAAGTAAAAGTTTTACTTCAATGCATGCAATGTGTACTGGTGGTTCTTTTTTCGTTTTGAGTTTACTTCTGAAACATGAAAACAAAGGATACAAGGGAAGGTTTGACATAAAAAATACCAAAATAAAGAATACAAAAATAAAATTAAAAAAAAAATACATTTCAACAAAATAAAAAAAAAATAGTTGTAAAAAAATTAACCATTGTTTCTTCTGTAAAAATTGTTGTACAAAATCTTCTATGGAAGTAAAATCTTCTAAAAAAATGTATTCGAAAAGAGCTCGAAAAAAAAAATACTGATAGCTTAGCTATTTCTCCGCTAGTTTTTGCCAGATTGGCTTTAAAGCACACACCCTATGATTAAATCTCCGCAAGCTGTGCCTTATTCACAAAAAATTAAATATTTTACCTCATTCGATTTATATATAAAAAACGGATATCTTTGTTAGTTTCCTTCCCTTCGACCGCATTAAATTCAAATACCAATCAATAGGCTACAACAAGCCTGAAATGGTGGCAAATAAAACACAAGAGCGTTAGAGTCTTTTTGGGAATCCGCTTGAAATCCCCAACACTTTATTTTATTACATTTTCATTCATTCAATTCAAACAATTCTGGCATTGCCTTTATTTTTGACTTGTGTGTTATTCTATATCGAACCATATGGGTGTGTGTGTGTGTGCGAGGCAACAGCAGCTTCAGGCATTGATGGCGGTGTAGTTGTTGGTGCAGGAAAGTGGCAATAGTATGAGTGCTAAAAACAGTCAGCTGTAGAATTTGCTGCTATATTGGTAGTGGTGGTATAAGAATTTTTGTTTGTTTCTAAACAAATAACAATTGAGGACTATTGCTCACGCAGAGTATGTATATGTGTGTGTCAGAGAGTAGCTTTGTGGACGAAAGAATGAATATATACCTTGCTCTAATACAAATTCTAACAGTTTTTCAAAAGCGTTGGCTTTTTGTTCTACTCTGCGTCGACAATAAAATTGTAAAATTCATTTGAGCGTAAAGACAAAGTGTAACATCCTTTTATTATGTCTTTATATATACAAAGAGAAGAATAGAAAAAGACGTTAGGGTGGAAACATTAATTTAACTTCATGTCTAGGTTAATGGGGAGGTCATTAGATTTTGCCTTCGTATTCTATTGCATCAATGCCAAAAACAAACAAATATGGGAAATATGAATCTTTGGAAAAATAGAGGAATATGAATCTTTGAAAAAATTAAGCAGATACCTGCTTAACGAAATTTAGCGAACCTGAATTCAGCAGAAACTGAAAAAACAAGTAAGAACGTGCTAAGTTCGGCCGGGCCGAAACTTATATACCCTCCACCATGGATCGCATTTGTCGAATTCTTTTCCCGGTGTCTCTTTTTAGGCAAACAAAGGATAGGAAAGGATAAATGAAAACGAGTTCTTCTCCAGGCATCTCTTCTTTGGCAAAAAATTATATAAGAAAAGATTTGCTCTGCTATTAGAGCGATATCAAGATATGATCCGGTTTGGACCACAATTAAATTATATGTTGGAGACCTGTGTAAAATGTCAGCCAATTCGAATAAGAATTGCGCCCTTTGGGGGCTTAAGAAGTAAAATAGAGAGATCGATTTATATGGCAGCTGTATCGGTACAAAATTTTTTCCATCGTACAAAATTTCAGGCAAATCGGATAATAATTGCGACCTCTAGAGGCTCAAGAAGTCAAGATCCCAGATCGGTTTATATGGCAGCTTTATAAGGTTATGAACAGATTTGAACCTTATTTGATACAGTTGTTGAAAGTTAGAATAAAATATGTCGTGCAAAATTGATATGGTCCGATTTGGACCAAATTTGGCACGAGCATTGAGTGATCTAATAAGTACAAGCCACTGTTCAATTTTCCAAAACAAAATATTGGTCTTTTTGATAGTTATCCCCAATTACAGACCGATCTGAAGCATAAAGGACACGGATGTCGAACCGCCTAACAAAAGTCATTGCGTCAAATTTCAGGGAAATCGGATTATAAATGTGCCTTTTATGGGGCCAAGACTTTAAATCGAGAGATCGGTCTATATGGCAGCTATATCCAAATCTGAACCGATCTGCGCGAAATTAAAAGGAGATATCAAAAAGCCCCACACAACTCACTGTCCCAAATTTCGGCGAAACCGTACAATAAATGCGCCTTTTATGGGGCCAAGACCTTAAACCGAGAGATTGGTCTATATGGCAGCTATATCCAAATCTGTACCGATCTGCACGAAATTACAAAGGGTTGTCAAAAGGCCTAACACAACTCGCTGTCCCAAATTTCTGCGAAAACGGATAATAAAAGCGCATTTTATGGGCTCAAAACCCTAAATCGCGAGATGGATCTATATGGCTGCTGTATCCAAATCTGGACCGATCTGGTCCAAATTGCAGAAAGATATCGAAGAGGCTAACACAAACCACTATCCCAAATATCGGCGAGATCGGACAATAAATGCGCCCTTAATGGGCCCTAGACTTTAAATCGAGGGATCGGTCTATATGGCAGCTATATTCAAATCTGGACCAATATAGGCCAAATTGAAGAAAAATGTCGAATGGCCTAACGCAAGTCACTGTTCCTACATTTGACAAAATTGGACTATAAATGTGCCTTAAATGGGCCCAAGAATCGAGATTTCGATCCATGCGGCAGCTATATCCAAATCAGGACTGATTGAGGCCAAATTAAAGAAGGATATCGAAGAGCCTAACACAACTCACTGTCCCAAATTTCAGCAAAATCGGATAATATATGTGGCTTTTATTGGCCTAGGATCTTAAATCGGTGGATCGGTCTGTATATCAAGATATAGTTCAATATAGCCCATCTCAAACTTAACCTGCCTAAGGAGAAACAAGTAAAACCGTTCTAAGTTCGGCCGGGCCGAATCTTGGAAACCCACCACAAGTCAAAAATCATTAAATAAGGCCGGGCCGAACTATAGACGCCCACCACCCCGGATATATATGTAAATCCACTTTCGTCGTAATCCTGTAAAAATTGGATTACTTATGCACCCAAATTCGGCACGGGCATTGAGTCGTCTAATAAATATAAGTCACTGTTCAATTTTGTAGCAAAGCGGTATACCTCTTCGAGTCTAGATTAGGCCACTTAGTTTTGGAATGCTCACAGCCCCCTCTTTGTGACCATCTATCATTCGTTGTCCTTCGGGCCTGGTCCTGAAAACTCAGCTTACATGTCGCTAGAGGCATACCCACAGATTCCAGCATCCCTGAAATGTGTAGGGTAGTTAATAGTCTCGCAAGCTTTTCCGCTTTACAATTCCCAGGGATATCTCTGTGGCCCGGCACCCACAACAGGTAAATTTTGAACTGTTCAGCCATCACTTTGAGAGATCTGCGATAGTTGAGGGCGGTTTTTGTGTTCAGAAAAACTTTCTCCAGGGATTTAAAAGCTGCATGATTGTCTGAGAATATATTAATGCCAATCGTCGTTATGACATTATATCTAAGTCATTCCACCACTTCCTTAATTACAAAGATCTGCGCTTGATACACATTGCAATGACCGGGTAACCATTTTCGATATGACCTTTCTAGATATTTATAGTACATCCGTATAGAACCATCCGTATAGAAGTCCAGGAAACTTCTGTTACCAGGGATATCGTAGTTCCAATCGGTTCTATCAGTGTTCCTCTGCTTACTCATCTTTTTAAATCCTCAGATCCCTAGCCTGCCGTAATGCATCTTTTAGTAAGTAAGTTATTAATAAACCTTCTAGGTAGAGTTGATGCGCAGAAACTCCAACTCCTTCATGGTTGACGTCGGTTTTACATTATTTAAAGTACCTTCAATGTCATGTTTGGCAGCGAGAGAACCCTCTATGTAGCCGAATAGGTCGTGAATGGCTGTTTCAGTGAATTTGCCTTTTCTATATGCATACTGCTGCCACGACAGGCGATGTCCAGGGATCTTTGTCCTAAGATAAGTTTCTATCAATCTCTCTAATAGGACGAATCTTTTGCCTTCGTGTGGTAAGGTTTTCCTGTTTTCGGAATGACTTCTTATCTCCTGAAGGGTTTTCGGGTCAGACACAATTTCCCAATAGCCTCCGACGAATGCATATCAGCGACAACCTCTTCTGGCGCCACATTGTCCGTTGGAGAATTTCCCCGGAAATGTGTATCAACGAGTAGTTCTAGTGTTTCCTCACTAGACATTGTCCATACATTCTATGACTTCTGAATATAACCCACCGTAACAGGCCTCGAGGCCAGAATCTTCCTTAGCCTAGAGGCCTCAGATTCCTTAGCCAAGAGGCCTCATGTCGGTCGCTGTTTCCCCATGGCTTGGCACTAGGCCTTGCTGACACAACCGTGTCATTCAGGGTCTTAGTGATCCGGTCGACCACTATATGCATATCCTCCGCAGCTGCCACCTCCTTCTCTGGGATAGATGTGCAGAATTTGTGCTGAAATTTATCCACAGCCGCCTTTCTTCTGTTTAGCCGTGGGACCGTTTCTGCAGTAATTTCTTCAAGGCTGAAACTAATATAACGATGATCAGAGAAGCTGGGGTCATCTAATACTTCCCAGTCGCATATCGTTGCGCGTATATCTTCCAATACAAAGATAATATCAAGTTCCTTCTGCCTGTTCCTGGTAATAAAAGTCTGTTTACTCCTTTTATTACAAATCGCCAGATTGGAACTTATAATATATTCGATGAGCAGCTCACCCCTTTCCTTGACATCCGATCTTTCCATATCTGGTGATGTGCATTAGCATCACTTCCTACAATGAGGCTCTTTTTCCCTACAGAAGCGGCTTCAACCAGCGACTTAAGGTTTGAAGGCATCTCTGAATCGTGTGCCATATATAGGGCATAGCCAGCCAGTAATAAAACTTGTTTATTTCAAGGCCGGCTACTACTTAATCTTCAGTGCTTAATGACGGAAGAAGGAAAACATTTAGACTACTCTTTGCAAGAATACAGGCTCTGTGTCTCCCATTCTCCGTACCCTTGAGTAGTTTACCACTCTTCTTCATGACGCTGGGCACTTGCGGTGTGGACGATTTCTCCTTAGATTCTTTACTAGCTGCTGCTGTCGAAGTACTTTTTGGGTTCCGTCCTTCCCCCCGGGACACAAATTGAGGCCTGTTCAACCGGATGTCTCACCCACTCAGGGCTTGTAGGGTCTCGTTTCTATGCCTTTCCCTCCTGTCTCGGTCGTGTCTCTTGCGGAGCGAAATTACAAAACGTCCACTCCACTCAACGGTTCAAACAAGAATCAAAAATAGTTATATCTAAATCTGAACCGATTTCAATGAACTTCACCAATAATGCAAAATTTCGTGCGAATCTGTTTGCAATTTTAGCCCAAAGCGGACGAACATATATATGGGAGCTTTATCCAAATCTGAACCGATTTTTTTCAGTTTCAATAGGCTTCGTCTCTAGACCAAAGACAATATCAAGTTACGGTTCATTTCGGACCATAATTGAACTGAATATTGGAGCCCATAGCAGAAGTCATTGTGTAAAATTTCAGCCAAATCTAGTAAGATATGCCCACTTTAAGGGCTGAAGAAGTAAAATAGGGAGATCTGTTTATAAGGGATCTGTATTAGGCTATAAACCGATTCATGCCATATTCGACACGTATGTTAGAGGTCATGAGAAGCTGTTGTACAAAATTTCACCCAAATCGGATAATACTTGCGCCCTTTAGAGGCTCAAGAAGTCAAGATCATACGGCAGCTATATCAGGTTCTGGACCAATTTGAACCATTCTTAATACAGTTGTTGGAAGTCATAACAAAACTCCTCATACAACATTTCAGCCAAATCGGATAATAATTCCGTCCTCTAGTGGCTCAAGAAGTCAAGACCCCAGATCTGTTTATATGGCAGCTATATCATGTTATGGACCGATTTGAACTTTTCTTAACACAGTTGTTGAAAGTCCTAACAAAACACGTCGTGCAAAATTGCAGCCATATCGGATAGGAATTGCGCTCTCTAGACGCTCAAGAAGTCAAGACCCAAGATCGGTTTATATGGCAGCTATATCAGGTTATGGACCGATTTCAATCATACTCAGCATAGTTGTTGTAAGTCTTAATAAAACTCCCCATGCAAAATTTCAGCCAAATCGGATGATAATTCCATCCTCTAGTGGCTCAAGAAGCCAAGACCCCAGATCTGTTTATATTGCAGCTATATCAGGTTATTGACCGATTTGAACTTTTCTTAACACACTTGTTGAAAATCCTAACAAAACAAGTCGTGCAAAATTTCAGCCAAATCGCATAGGAATTGCGCTCTCTAGAGGCTCAAGAAATCAAGACACCAGATCTGTTTATATGGCAGCCATATCAAAACGTGGACTGCTATAGCCCATTTACAATCCCAACGGACCTACACTAATAAAAAGTATTTGTGCAAAATTTTAAGCGGCTAGCTTTACTCCTTCGAATGTTAGCGTGCTTTCGACAGACAGACGGACCGAGGGACGGACGGACAGACAGATGGACGGACATGGCTAGTTCGACCTAAAATATCATAACGATCAAGAATGTATTGTATATACTTTATGGGGTCTTAGACGAATATATCGAGTAGTTACAAACAGGTGGAGGGTATAAAAACAAATTTGGTGGTCTAGGCCGTAAGTTTTGTACTAAAATCTTAAATGGATAATGATTATTTTCTCAACTTTTATTGAAGGAATATCCAGTGCACAAAATTTTTTTCTGATATTATTGGCACGGGTAAGCCGAAGATGCTTACTCATGAGCAACGGTGACATAAGATAGGCCCACAAAATTGGAAATTAGATTGAATTTAAAAATATATAAAATGATGACAATTGGTGGGGAGGGTGTCCTCCCCCTCACCCTAATTTTCAGAGACCCCAGAAATCGTTGTGTGAAATTTTGAGTGCTCTCTTAAAGTAACCTAACAAGTAAAAAGGCGTTAAGTTCGGCCGGGCCGAACTTTGGATACCCACCACCTCGGGTATATATGTAAACCAACTTTCATCAAAATTCGGTGAAAATTTCATTCCTTATACTCATATACCTCATACCGATCTGAACTATATACGACATGGATGTCGAAAAGCCGAACATAAGTCACTGTGTCAAATTTCAGTGAAATCGGATTATAAATGCGCCTTTTATGGGGCCAAGATTTTAAATCGAGATATCGGTCTACATCGCAGCTATATCCAAATCTGGACCGATTTGGGCCAAGTTGCATAAACATGTCGTAGAGCCTAACACAAAGCACTGTCCAAATTTCGGCGACATCGGACAATAAATGAACATTTTATGGCCCAAAACCTAAAACCTAGATATCGGTCTATATGGCAACTATATATAAATCTGGACCGATCTGAGCCAAATTGACGAAGGATGTCGAAGGGCCTAACACAACTCACTGTCTTAAATTTCAACAAAATCGAATAATAAATGTGGCTTTTATGGGCCTAAGACCCTAAATCGGCGGATCGGTCTATATGGGGGCTATATCAAGATATAGTCCGATGTAGCCCATCTTCGTACTTAACCTGCTTATGGACAAAAAAAGAATCTGTGCAAAATTTCAGCTCAATATCTCCATTTTTAAAGACTGTAGCGTGATTTCAACAGACAGACGGACGGACATGTCTAGATCGTCTTAGATTTTTACGCTGATCAAGAATATATATACTTTATAGGGTCGGAAATGGATATTTCGATGTGTTGCAAACGGAATGACAAAATGAATATACCCCCATCCTTCGGTGGTGGGTATAAAAATAAAAAGTAAAAGCGTGCTAAGTTCGGCCAGGCCGAATCTTACATACCCTCCACAATGGATCGCATTTGTCGAGTTCTTCTCCCGGCATCTCTTCTTAAGGGGCTATAGACCGATTCAGATAATAATAAACACGTATGTTGATGGTCATGAGAGGATCCGTAGTACATAATTTCAGGCAAATCGGATAAGAATTGCACTCTCTAGAGGCTCAACAGCTTTATCAGGTTATGAACCGATTTGAACCATATTTGGCACAGTTGTTGGATATCATAACAAAACACGTCGTACAAAATTTCATTCCAATCGGATAAGAATTGCGCACTTAAGAGTCTCAAGAAGTCAAGACCCAAGATCGGTTTATATGGCAGCTATATCAAGTTATGGACCGATTTGAACCATACATGGCACAGTTGTTGAATATCTAAACAAAACACGTCGTGCAAAATTTCATTCCAATCGGATAAGAATTGCGCACTCTAGAGGCTCAAGAAGTCAAGACCCAAGATCGGTTTATATGGCAGCTATATCAAAACATGGACCTATATGGCCCATTTACAATACCAACCGACCTACACTAACAAGAAGTATTTGTGCAAAATTTCAAGCGGCTAGCTTTACTCCTTTGGAAGTAAGCGCGCTTTCGACAGACAGACGGACGGACATGGCTAGATCGACATAAAATGTCGCGACGATCAAGAATATATATACTTTATGGGGTCTCAGGCGAATATTTCGAGTAGTTACAAACAGAATGACGAAATTAGTATACCCCCCATCTTATGGTGGAGGGTATAAAAATTTGGTATCCAAATTTTGGATGGTTTATCTTGGGTGGCCGCCTCTGATAGCCGCAATTTTCGCCCGATGTAGTTAAAATTTTGCAACTTCGTTCTGTTATGACTTTCAATAACTATGCCAAACCAAACCCTAAACTTATGCCCTTCAACTAAACTTATTTTATATAAAACTAGCTGACCCGGGCCCGCTCCGCTGCGCCTTCTTTTACTTTATATGTAACAAAAGATTCCTTGGAATATTTATTTTCGACAATTAAAGAGCGTTTAGTGAAATACAATGCTACGAATATAGTATATCGCTTGACTAATTGTTTGACAATATAAGTGCCTATGTCCGAATCCCATATGAATCCCAATATTGGTAAACTAATTTTGGTTTGGATGTGAGGTATACTCCATTCTTAAAATACTTTGTTTCAGCCCGCTACTCTCATGATATCTTATTTAGGGGTGTTTTCGGGGGTGAGGTGGTTCCCCAGGCACTTGGCCCTAAAAACATATCAGCATCATGCTCTTCTTTCAAAAACCATTTATTTGAACCCCATATTGCCATTGGTTTAGGGGAGTTTACACGATGAGGCGTCCCCCAAACACATTGCCCAACATAGATTATTCGTTTTCTAATCTTAAATACCACATGTTGGCATGGTCGAAAAATTTTTACCCTTTGGGGGGTGTTTTGGGGAAGGGGCGATGTCCTAAATTTGGATATCAAATTTGTACTCTACTCCCAAATACCTTAATTTGAGCCCATTTTGCGATGGTCACTAAAAAATTGCTGCTTGTGCGGTATTTTGTTAAAGGGGTTGACCCCCCGAAAATTGGTCCCGAAAGTGGGTATAAATTCTTGATCTACCCCCCAATACCTTTCATTTAATCTCCACATCGACGTGGTCGGTAGATATGGCCGATTTAGGGGTGTTTTGGAGACTGGTGTGGTCCCCCAAACACTAAGTCCGGAAAATATATCAGCAACGTGCTCTCTATATATCATCTATATATCATTTAATTAAACCCCATATTGCCATTGGCCTCAAAATTGGATATCAAATTCGTTTTGAAATCTCAATTAAACTCCTTATTGCCAAAATCAGCAAATATGTCCGGTTTGGGGTGTTGGCCCTAAAAACTATAAATATTTAGTTCCACTCTCTTTACGACCCAAATTGTCTTGGTGAGCAAATGCGCCCTATTTGGGGGTTGTTATGGTGGTGGGACGTCCCCTAGACAGTTGATCCCTAATGTTGATATCAGATACGTGGTCTACTCCCAAACAGCTTTAATTTGAGCCCCATATTTCCATAGTAGGTAAACATGACCGGCTTTGGGGTGTCTTGGGTATGGGCGGCCACTCCGTGAGTTGGCCTTGAAAATATATATCGGATTCGTGTTCCACTCTAAAAACCCTCTTATTTGAGCCTCATATTGCAAAAGTCAGCAAATACTTACTATTTGGTGGTGTTGTGGGGTTGGGGTGGCCCCATAGACACTTTCCTCAAATATTGATATCAGATTCGTGCTTTACTCCCAAAGACCTTCTATTTGCGCCCCATATGGTTATGGTCGTAAATTTTTCCTCTTTGGGGAATGTTTTTGGGGAGAGGCGGTCCCCCAAATACTTGGTCCCATATTTGGATATCAGATTCTAATTCTACACTCAAATACCTTTTATTTAAGCCCCATATTCCCATGGTCAGTAAATAAGTCCTGTTTGGTGGGTGTTTTGGGGAAGGGGTGGACCCCCAGAAACGTGATCCCACATCGGAATCGTTCATTAGTCTATGCCTCTAAGTTGATTCAAGGCTGGTATAGTATCCGTAGTGGGGTCGCCGTAGCTCAGAGGTAAGCTTGTTCGCCTATGACGCTAAACGCCTGGATTCGAATTCCGGCTGGCTATCCCTTTCTTGTGCTAGCGACACTCGTCAAATATTAACCTTAGTTAAACAACCGTATAAACTTCTCTAGGGGTTTTCCCCTCCATATGTTGGCGACATTTGTGAGGTACTATGCCATGTAAAACTTCTCTCCACAGAGATGTCGCACTGCGGCTCGTCGTTCGGACTCGGCTATAAAAAGGAGGCCCCTTATCATTGAGCTTAAAACTTGGATCGGACTGCACTCATTGATATGTGAAAAGTTTGCCCCTGTCCCTTAGTGGAATGTTCATGGCCAAAATTTGCAATTTGCAATAAACTTCTCTACTACTGGTCCGTCCGGCCATCTATCTGTCCGAATATTAGGCGGAAATTTGTCGAGTGTACTACGGTTATTCAACCAACACCCAAAATGCAAATTAGCCCATGAACATTCCATTGTGGAATAGGGGTAAACATTTCACATTTCAACGGATCCGATTTAATTTTATGCTCAAAGATAAGATACGTACTTTTTATACTCAAGTCCGAATGGCGCGCCACAGTGCAACACCTCTTTTTGAGGCAAGTTTTTACATGGCACAGCTCATCCATCATAAATGTCTTCTGCACTAGGTGATGACCAAATTTTTATACCATCCACCATAGGATGGGGGGTATACTAATTTCTTTATTCTGTTTGTAACTATTCGAAATATTCGTCTGAGACCCCATAAAGTATATATATTCTTGATCGTCGTGACATTTTATGTCGATCTAGCCATGTCCGTCCGTCCGTCCGTCTGTTTGTCGAAAGCACGCAAACTTCCGAAGGAGTAAAGCTAGTTGCTTGAAATTTTGCACAAATACTTTTTATTAGTGTAGGTCGGTTGGTAATGTAAATGGGCTATATCGGTCCATGTTTTGATATAGCTGTCATATAAACCGAACTTGGGTCTTGATTTCTTGAGCCTCTAGAGTGCGCAATTCTTATCCGTTTGGAATGAAATTTTGCACGGCGTGTTTTGTTAAAATATCCAACAACTGTGGCAAGTATGGTTCAAATCGGTCCATAATCTGATATAGCTGCCATATAAACCGATCTTGGATCTTGACTTCTTGAGCCTCTAGAGTGCGCAAATCTTATCCGATTAGAATAAAATTTTGCACGGCGTGTTTTGTTAAAATATCCAACAACTGTGGCAAGTATGGTTCAAATCGGTCCATAACCTTATATAGCTGTCATATAAACCGATCTTGGGTCTTGACTTCTTGAGCCTCTAGAGTGCGCAATTCTTATTCGTTTGGAATGAAATTTTGCACGACATGTTTTTTTTTGTGATATCCAACAAGTGTCCCAAGTATGGTTCAAATCGGTCTATAACCTGATATAGCTGCCATATAAACCGATCTTGGGTCTTGACTTCTTGAGCCTCTAGAGTGCGCAATTCTTATCCGATTGGAATGAAATTTTGAACGACGTATTTTTTTATGATATCCAATAAGTGTGCCAAGTATGGTCCAAATCGGTTGATAATCTGATATAGCTGTCGTATGAACAGATCTGGGGACTTAACTTCTTGAGCGTCTAGAGGGCGCAATTCCTATCTGGTTTGGCTGAAATTTTGCATGACGTTTTTATACCCTCCACCATAAGATGGGGGGTATACTAATTTCGTCATTCTGTTTGTAACTACGCGAAATATTCGTCTGAGACCCCATAAAGAATATATATTCTTGATCGTCGTGACATTTTATGTCGATCTAGCCATGTCCGTCCGTCTGTCCGTCCGTCCGTCCGTCTGTCTGTCGAAAGCACGCTAACTTCCGAAGGAGTTAAGCTAGCCGCTTGAAATTTTGCACAAATACTTCTTATTAGTGTAGGTCGGTTGGTATTGTAAATGGGCCATATCGGTCCATGTTTTGATATAGCTGCCATATAAACCGATCTTGGGTCTTGACTTCTTGAGCCTCTAGAGTGCGCAATTCTTATCCGATTGGGATGAAATTTTGCACGACGTGTTTTGTTATGATATCCAACAACTGTGCCAAGTATGGTTCAAATTGGTCCATAACCTGATATAGCTGTCATATAAACCGATCTGGGGTCTTGAATTCTTGAGCCTCTAGAGTGCGCAATTCTTATCCGATTGGAATGAAATTTTGCACGACGTGTTTTGTTATGATATCCAACAACTGTGCCAAGTATGGTTCAAATCGGTCCATAACCTTATATAGCTGTCATATAAACCGATCTTGGGTCTTGACTTCTTGAGCCTCTAGAGGGCGCAATTCTTATCCAATTTGAATGAATTTTGGCACGTAGTATTTTGTTATGCTATCCAACAACTGTGCCAAATATGGTTCAAATCGGTTCATAACCTGATATAGCTGTCATATAAACAAATCTGGGGACTTGACTTCTTGAGCTTCTAGAGGGCTCAATTTCTATCCGATTTGGCTGTAATTTCGCAAGACGTTTTTTATTGTTACTTTTAACAACTATGTCAAATAAAGTACAAGTCGGTTCATAACCGGATATAGCTGCCATATAAACCGATCTGGGATCTTGACATCTTGAGCCTCTAGAGGTCGCAATTATTATCCGATTTGCCTGAAATTTTGTACGACGGATTCTCTCATGACCGTTAACATACGTGTTTATTGTGGTCTGAATCGGTCTATAGGCCAATACAGCTCCCACAACTCTTGAGCCCACAAAGGGCGCAATTCTTATTCGAATTGGCTGACATTTTACACAGGTCTCCAACATATAATTTAATTGTGGTCCAAACCGGACCATATCTTGATATCGCTCTAATAGCAGAGCAAATCTTTTCTTATATCCATTTTTTGCCTAAGAAGAGATGCCGGGAAAAGAACTCGACAAATGCGATCCATGGTGGAGGGTATATAAGATTCGGCCCGGCCGAACTTAGCACGCTTTCACTTGTTTATTTTTTTTTAAACAACTGTGTCAGATAAGGTTGAAATCGGTTCATAACCTGATATAGCTGCCATATAAACCGATCTGGGAGCTTGACTTCTTGAGCCTCTAGAGGTCGCAATTATTATCCGATTTGTCTGAAATTTTGTACGATGGATCCTCTTGACCATCAACATACGTGTTTATTATGGTCTGAATCTGTTTATAGCCCGATACAGCTCCCATATAAATCGATCTCTCTATTTTACTTCTTGAGCCCCCATAGGGCGCAATTTTTACTCGAATTGGCTGACATTCTACACAGGTCTCCAACATATAATTTAGTTGTGGTCTAAACCGGATCATAACTTTATATCGCTCTAAGAGCAGAGCAAATCTTTTCTTATATCACTTTTTGCCTAAGAAGAGATGTGGGGAAAAGAACTCGACAAATGCGCTCCATGGTGGAGGGTATATAAGATTCGGCCCGGCCGAACTTAGCACGCTTTTACTTGTTTTTTCTGATGTTCTCGCCAGGATGCGAACCCAGGCATTCAGCGTCATAGACGGAAATGTTAACCTCTGTGTTAGTGTTGTGGTTGGTAAGTTAGATCGTTGGGGCGTTGGTAAAAAATTCACCACTTTCAAAATTTTTCCTAAGCATAGCTGCAATCACATTGTAACAATTAAACGATTTTAGTTCCTCTGTCAATATACCACAAAGTAAAAAATTATTATAAATTATTCATGGTGATAAAGTCATTCTGTATTTGTAATTAAACATTTATCTAAGAATAAAGGTTGGACCAATTTAAATTGTTCTATGTATTTGCACAGTACATTTGCCAAGCCCAGGCAAATTCCCCCAGTCCATTGAGTTGCAGCTGCTAAGTTATAAAAACTGTACAAACTGCCAGCAGCAGCGGAATGCTATGGCTATTGCTACTCTGACTACGGAAGTGAATATGAGACTCTCTGACATCCAAACACGTTGGGTGTTAAAGAACTTCGAGCGTTCGAATTGCAAATCCTGCCCGAGGCCAATAAAAATATCAAAAGAGCAGTCCTTTGCAGGCAATGGATGCTGTATTGCCACATTGGTATAGTTGTGAAAAACAAACGCCCAGACACACAGCATTGTAAACAACATGGTATGTTGCCTTTGTACTTGTAGCACCCTTTCGTTTTAGGGTAGAAAACCTCTGTCCTAGGTTTGGGCCACTATGGCTGCTTGAACTTCTGCTTCCGTTTCATTGGCATTGCAGCATCATCATGATCGCCATCACTAACACCATCATCGTTATAATTGGAAAACGAGGGAAAAATGCAACAAGATTCCTTAATCCTTTTTATGGTGTAGGCAAGCAGTTTGCAAAAGAAAAAAAAAAACTGACAAACCCACTTGCTACTAGTGCTGCACTAGTGTGCAAGTAATACACATACATGTGGAAGCAAAAGGATAATAGACTTAAACTAATGTTAGTTAGTTTAGTTGGTCGTGGTTAAAAAAAAACCAGTCTCCCGTATGCGGGGAAAGAAAAACTACTTTGCAAAAAAAAAAAAAATAGACAAAAAACATATAGGAAAAGAAAAACTCGGCTAAACTTACGCCTTGTTTTATCCTGTGATTCATAAATAAGGGGGTTATGTGATCTATGTTGCACCATGCACATAAATACGTAATTTCCTTAAACTGTATGCAAATTCTTTTTTCCTTTTTTTCCCACCACCATGGGATGGAGGTTATACTAACCCAGTCATTCCGTTTGTAACACCTCGAAATATGGACCTGGGTTCCTAAAGTATATATTCTTGATCGTCAAGACATTCTGCGTCGATGTAGCCATGACCATCCGTCTGTAGAGATAATGATAGCGCTCAAAACAATGTAGATATGCGCTTGAATTTTTGCATCGATACTTCTTTTGGATGTAGGTCTTTGGGGATGACCAACTGGCCATATCGGTTCAGGTTTCAATATAGCCCCCATATAAACCGATTTCCGGATTGGACTTCTTGAGCCCCCGTTAATCTCAATTTTCACCTTATTTGACTGATAATTGGCACAAACACCTTCCAATATCCTTTTCAAGTATGATCCAAAAAGGTACATAAACTGATATAACCCTAATATAAACTGATCCCAGAATTTGTCTTCTTGAGCACCTAAAAGCCGCAGTTTTTATTCAATTTGGCTGAAATTTGGTACATGAAGTATACTTATGCCTCCCAACACTCACGCCGAATCCATGCTATAATTATTTGTAGCCCCAAAATAAACCGATCTCCGGATTTGACTCCTAAAAGACTTAGTTTTTGCCCGATTTGGATGAGAGTTTGGTAGCATTTGTGTCCTCCAATACTCAATACTCTGATACGTTCATATATAGATATATGACCCTTAACAAGTAAAAGCGTGCTAAGTTCGGCCGGGCCGAATCTTATATACCCTCCACCATGGATCGCATTTGTCGAGTTCTTTTCCCGGCATCTCTTCTTAGGAAAAAAAGGATATAAGAAAAGATTTGCTCTGCTATTAGAGCGATATCAAGATATGGTCCGGTTTGGACCACAATTAAATTATATGTTGGAGACCTGTGTAAAATTTCAGCCAATTCGTATGAGAATTGCGCCCATTGGGGCTCACGAAGTAAAATAGAGAGAACGATTTATATGGGATCTGTATCGGGCTATAGACCGATTCAGACCATAATAAACACGAATGTTGATGGTCATGAGAGGATCCGTCGTACAAAATTTCAGGCATATCGGATAATAATTGCGACCTCTAGGGGTCAAGAAGTCAAGATCCCAGATCGGTTTATATGGCAGCTATATCAGGTTATGAACCGATTTGAACCTTATTTGACACAGTTGTTGAAAGTAAAAATAAAATACGTCATGCAATTTCAGCCAAATCGGATAGGAATTGCGCCCTCTAGAAGCTCAAGAAGTTAAATCCCCAGATCTGTTTATATGACAGCTATATCAGGTTATGGACCGATTTAAACCATAATTGGCACAGTTGTTGGATATCATAACGAAATACTTCGTGCAAAAATTCATTCAAATCGGATAAGAATTACGCCCTCTAGAGGCTCAAGAAATCAAGACCCAAGATCGGTTTATATGGCAGCTATATCAGGTTATGAACCGATTTGAACCATACTTGGCACAGTTGTTGAAAGTAAAAATAAAATACGTCATGCAAAATTTCAGCCAAATCGGATAGAAATTGCGCCCTCTAGAAGCTCAAGAAGTCAAATCCCCAGATCTGTTTATATGACAGCTATATCAGGTTATGGACCGATTTGAACCATATTTGGCACAGTTGTTGGATATCATAGCGAAATACTACGTGTAAAAATTCATTTAAATCGGATAAGAATTACGCCCTCTAGAGGCTCAAGAAGTCAAGACCCAAGATCGGTTTATATGGCAGCTATATCAGGTTATGAACCGATTTGAACCATACTTGGCACAGTTGTTGGATAAAATAACAAAACACGTCGTGCAAAATTTCATTTCAATCGGATAAGAATTGCGCACTCTAGAGGCTCAAGAAGTCAAGACCCAAGATCGGTTTATATGGCAGCTATATCAGGTTATGGACCGATTTGAACCATACTTGGCACAGTTGTTGGATATCATAACAAAACACGTCGTGCAAAATTTCATTCTGATCGGATAAGAATTGCGCACGCTAGAGGCTCAAGAAGTCAAGACCCAAGATCGGTTTATATGGCAGCTATATCAGGTTATAGACCGATTTGAACTATACTTGGCACAGTTGTTGGGTATCATAACAAAACACGTCGTGCAAAATTTCATTCCAATCGGATAAGAATTGCGCACGCTAGAGGCTCAAGAAGTCAAGACCCAAGATCGGTTTATATGGCAGCTATATCAGGTTATGGACCGATTTGAACCATACTTGGCACAGTTGTTGGATATCATAACAAAACACGTCGTGCAAAATTTCATTCTGATCGGATAAGAATTGCGCACGCTAGAGGCTCAAGAAGTCAAGACCCAAGATCGGTTTATATGGCAGCTATATCAGGTTATAGACCGATTTGAACTATACTTGGCACAGTTGTTGGGTATCATAACAAAACACGTCGTGCAAAATTTCATTCCAATCGGATAAGAATTGCGCACTCTAGAGGCTCAAGAAGTCAAGACCCAAGATCGGTTTATATGGCAGCTATATCAGAACATGGACCGATATGGCCCATTTACAATACCAACCGACCTACACTAATAAGAAGTATTTGTGCAAAATTTCAAGCGGCTAGCTTTACTCCTTCGGAAGTTAGCGTGCTTTCGACAGACAGACGGACGGACGGACGGACGGACGGACAGACGGACGGACATGGCTAGATCGACATAAAATGTCACGACGATCAAGAATATATATACTTTGTGGGGTCTCAGACGAATATTTCGAGTAGTTACAAACAGAATGACGAAATTAGTATACCCCCCATCTTATGGTGGAGGGTATAAAAACCAATACTCCTATATGACTTCTTGAGACCATAGATGCCCAATTTGATTATTTCAAAATAATTCAAATACAAACTAAGTTAACAAGGGAGAATTTTTAGCGTAATCCATGGTGCTGGGTACTCAAAATTCGAGCCGGTCGAAATTAGAACGCTTTTACTTGTTTTAAACTTGTGAGGGGGTTAGTCTACTAAGGATAGGAAAATTTTACGATAAAGAAAATAAGTAAATAAGTTTTCTAAATTTTGCACAAATACTTTTTATTAGTGTAGGTCAGTTGGTATTGTAAATGGGTCATATCGGTCCATGTTTTGATATAGCTGCCATATAAACCGATCTTGGGTCTTGATTTCTTGAGCCTCTAGAGTGCGCGATTCTTATCCGATTGGAATGAAATTTTGCACGACGTGTTTTGTTATGATATCCAACAACTGTGCCAAGTGTGGTTCAAATCGGTCCGTAACGTGATATACCTGCCATATAAACCGATCTTGGTTCTTGACTTCTTGAGCCTCTACAGGGCGCAATTCTTATCCGATTTGAATGAATTTTTGCAGGAAGTATTTTGTTATGATATCCAACAATTCTGTCAAGTATGGTTTAAATCGGTTCTTAACCCGATATAGCTGCCATATAAACCGATCTTGGGTCTTGACTTCTTGAGCCTCTAGAGGGCGCAATTCCTATCCGATTTGGCTGAAATTTCGCATGACATATTATATTCTTACTCTCAACAACTGTGTCTAATAAGGTTTAAATCGGTCCATAACCTGATATAGCTGCTATATAAACCGATCTGGGATCTTGACTTCTTGTTTTATTTCTCATAAAGTGTTTTCAAAATTTAATTTTTATAGATTTTTTCTTAAACTGTATATCTTTAGAAGCTTTCTCAAAATTGTGTTTTTATCGCAATTTTTATTTTTTAGAGAAACTTCCCCTGTCTCTTGCTTTCACCCTCATTCAAATTACTTACACTAGATTTATTTAAATCCTGGTAGTGTGGTAGTCATTCTTCCTACATGGCCAATCCTCAGGCATATGTATGCTGCCAAGCCTTAACACGTAAGAAAATTAAGTTGTAGCAGCGTCAACAGTGCTAGCCCACAAGTAGGACTATGAAAGAGTATATAGGACTACTTTAACTTGGCTATGGTTACGTTCAAGCCATTTAAGCATAAATCCTTGTGCAATTCCTGTATTCTGTGCAACGCGAATGCTTAGCGCTTGCCGGCCATAAAAAACGAAAACAAACAAGTAAAAGCGTGCCAAGTTCGGCCGGGCCGAATCTTATATACCCTTTACCATGGATCGCTTTTGTCGAATTTTTTTCCCGGTATTTCTTTTTAAGCAAACAAAGGAAAGGAAAGGATAAAAGAAAAGAATTGCCATGCTATCGGAGCTTTATCAAGTTATGGTCCGATTCGGACCATAATGTAATGAATGTTGGAGACCACGGTAGAAGTCATTGTGTAAAATTTCAGCCAAATGGAATAAGGATTTCGCCTTTTAGGGGCTCAAAAAGTAAAATAGGAAGATCGATTTATGGGGGAGCTGTATTAGGTTATAGACCGATTCAGACCGTATTTGACACGTATGTTGAAGGTCATAGGAGAAGCCGTTGTACAAAATTTCACTCAAATCAGTTCATAATTGCTTTCTATAGAGGCTCAAGAAGTCAAGATCCCATATCGGGATCTTGACTCAATAACTGTATGTATATATACACAGTTATTGAAAGTCATTACAAAATACCTCAGGCAAAATTTCGGTTTATATGGCACCTATATCAAGTTATGGAATGATATGGCCCATCTACAGACGGATGGACGGACGGACGGACATGGCTAGATCGACGTAAAATGTCATGACGATCAAGAGGAGTTACAAACGGAATGGCGAAATAAGTATACCCCATCCTATGGTGGAGGGTATAAAAACGCTGCAAAATATCTCTTACTCAGAATGCAGGGGATAACATTTAAGAATTTTTTGCATACATTCCTTCGTTTTCTTGCTCTAGGGATTTGTTGTTGTCTTAACTTTTATTTATGGCTCTCTCGTTTGTTATGGTTATTATTGCAACAATATGTAGCATGTAGCAGGTTGGTTGGCGTTGGTGAAGCTGGCAAGATGTTGTGGCACATGCTCGAATGATGGTCGTCATCGGCAACGTCATCATTGCCATATACAGTGCAAGCGTAATTGGGAAGGGATTGCCAATAATCAAGAAAATCAAGTAAGAGCTCCACCAAAGGAATTACCGCAACCAAAGAAGGAACCGCACCTCTCCCTACATTACCAAGTATTGCTTGGAATTTTTGCTCATATTACTATAGTGGCTTTTCTTGCCTTTAGTTTATGCATATGAAGATGAGCTTAATAGGGTGGAAGTGTGGTTGGTATGCATTGGGGATTTCTCTGTGTTGTGAATGATGCGGTCTTGGAGTTGGAGAAGCTCATGAAACACAGACAATTTAATTTTAATTATTGTTAACAAGTGGTTTGAGCAATAGCAAAAGATTTAAGAAAGCTACTAAAGAAGAAACCATGGGAAAAAGAATGTTCACTGTATCATATAAGATGACTATAGGCCATAACTGCCAAGGTGAGAAACTTATTGACAACATTCTATGGAAATATCTATTATATAACAAGCAAAAGCGTGCTAAGTTCGGCCGGGCCGAATCTTGGGAACCCACCACCATGGTTTTTGCAAAAAATTTATACCAAATATATTTAGTTGAAGGGCATAATTTTATTCTACATACCAAACTTCTGTCATACCAGCCAACATTTCAGCTCAATCGGATAAAAATTGAGGCTTTCAGGGGTTCAAGGAGTCAAATAGGGAGATCGGTTTATAAGGGAGCTTTACCAGGTTATAGACCGATTTGAACCATACTTAACGCAGTTGTTGGGAGTCCTAACAGAACACTATGTGGAAAATTTCAGCCAATTTGGACAAAAATTGCGGCTTCCAGGGACTCAAGAATTCAAATCGGGAGATCAGTCAATATGGGAGCTATATCCGAACCGATATAGCCCATTTGCAATCCCCAAAAACATCAATATGAAGTACAATATATTTGCAAAATTTCAAGCTATCGTGATTTCGACAGACGGACGGACGTATGGACATGGCTAGATCGACTCAGTATATCGAGACGATCCAGAATATATACTTTATGGGGTCTTAGATCTATATTTCGAGGTGTATACTCCCATCCTATGGTTGTGGGCATACAGGGTGGCTGATGAAAGCCGCTACCAAAAAAAAATGTAATAACTTTTTTTCTATTTAATAATAATAATTTAATAATTAATTTAATTAATTAATTAATTAATTTAATTAATAATAATTTAATAATTAATTTAATAATTTAATTTAACATGAATAAAAGAAAAATGTATTCCATACACCGAAAAAAAAATGTAGCAATATTCATCAGCCACCCTGTACAATAAATTGTTGCGCTTTGTTTGATTGTTAGTATGTTTGTCTGATCCGTATAGACTCAAAAACGGCTGAACCGATTTTCATGAAATTTTCCTAGATGGTAGATGGTTTAAGCTTCCGATGAAAATATGGTACTACATTTTTGAATATCTGAAGGGGGGACCCTCCCCCTTACCCCAAAAAAAAACCCCAACAGTACACTTTCACCGCCTTGAGGAATATGGATATCAAATGAAAGTTATTTAAGAGTATAGTACGAGCTTGGTATACAAAATTTCTCCCAAAGTGTTCGGGGCGGTCCCCCGCCTCCGCACCGCTTTGGGCAATATGGGTATCAAATGAAAGGTGTTTGGAAGTTGAGTACATATCGGTTTTTGGTTCGAGGTGTCTAAGGGGCCTCTCCAACCCCAGAATGTCCAACGTCACAAAATGGGTTTCAAATGAAAGGTCTTTGGAAGTTGACTATGAATCTGGTATACAATTTTGGGACAGAGTCCGGGACCGGCCATTAAATACCCTTCAACAGGACGTGCAGTTCGATTGGGATAGTCGTCTTTTGGGTCTTAGCTTCGGGGGGATCGATCCTCTCCTACCAATACAAAACAACACCAGACTGTCATGTAGGACGACCGAGAATATATTGTTTACAAATGAAAGAACGTGTCAGAGGGCAATCTCCATCCTAGACGAAACAAGTAAAAGCGTAGTAAGTTCGGCCGGGCCGAAATTTATTTACTCTCCACCATGGATCGCAATTTATCGAATTCTTTTCCCTCCACCATAAGATGGGGGGTATACTAATTTCGTCATTCTTTTTGTAACTACTCGAAATATTCGTCTGAGAACCTATAAAGTATATATATTCTTGATCGTCGTGACATTTTATGTCGATCTAGCCATGTCTATCCGTCTGTCCGTCTGTCCGTCCGTCTGTCCGTCGAAAGCACGCTAACTTCCGAAGGAGTAAAGCTAGCCGCTTGAAATTTTGCACAAATACTTTTTATTTGTGTAGGTCGGTTCGTATTGTAAATGGGCCATATCGGTCCATGTTTTGATATAGCTGCCATATAAACCGATCTTGGGTCTTGGCTTCTTGAGCCTCTAGAGTGCGCAATTCTTACCCGATTGGAATGAAATTTTGCATATCGTGTTTTGTTATGATATCCAACAACTGTGCCAAGTATGGTTCAAATCGGTCCATAACCTTATATAGCTGTCATATAAACCGATCTTGGGTCTTGACTTCTTGAGCCTCTAGAGGGCGCAATTCTTATCCAATTTGAATGAATTTTGGCACGTAGTATTTTGTTATGAAATCCAACAACTGTGCCAAATATGGTTCAAATCGGTTCATAACCTGATATAGCTGCCATATAAATCGATCTGGGATCTTGACTTCTTGAGCCTCTAGAGGTCGCAATTATTATCCGATTTGCCTGAAATTTTGTACGACGGATTCTCTCATGACCATTAACATACGTGTTTATTATGGTCTGAATTGGTCTATCGGCCGATACAGCTCCCATATAAATCGATCTCTCTATTTTACTTTTTGAGCCCACAAAGGGCACAATTCTTTTTCGAATTGGCTGACATTTTACACAGGTCTCCAACATATAATTTAATTGTGGTCCAAACCGGACCATATCTTGATATCGCTCTAATAGCAGAGCAAATCTTTTCTTATATCCTTTTTTTTTTTGCCTAAGAAGAGATGTCGGGAAAAGGACTCGACAAATGCGATCCATGGTGGAGGGTATATAAGATTCGGCCCGGCCGAACTTAGCACGGTTTTACTTGTTTTCATTTGAATTCGTTGCCCTCGACTTCGTATAACAAGTCTCCTTTATAAATCCCATCTCCCTCCTCTACTGCTTCTAAAACTAAATTTGCTTATCCGTTTGATTTCATATTTAAAACTATTGATTATTATTTACACCTACTCTTAAGGCCTTATTATTACACATCATGTGATCGATTAAGGCCAACAACGCACACACACACGGAAAATGATGAAAATTACCCCAAAAGGCTGAAAATAGTTGCTTCAGCCAACAAAAGGGACAACAGAGTTTTGCCAATCAACAGACCAAGCCGCCATCCTTTCCAACACCTCTTTGTTGCCAACCTCTACATGTGTTTGTGTTAATCGCTTAAAAGGCCACCAATGTTACTGTTGAATTAGACCCATAAGGCAAAAAATTAAATGGTATGTACCCCAATTTGCTCATGTAACCCATGGAGGTGAAGAAGCTTCTTTTAACGCTATGCACTCTCCCCTCTCGCCCACGCCATTGTTGGTGTCAGTCAAACTCATTGTCATCTTCATTATGAACTTGAACGTTGTCACCGTGTGTTGATCATCCCCATAATCACCCAACTTTATCAATGTTTACCATCTCGGCAAGAGCGAGAATGAGGTTGAGTTGCTGTTACATGAAGCAGTCCTGCCAAAAGTGGCTGCTTCCTAGGGAGTTGGACAAGGCGTCGTCAACCTTGCTTGAATTTCAGTTAAGAGATGATGGTAAGGGTGGATGGTGTTGATTTCTGTCCCCGTGAAGCTCGTTATAATTGCATTGTAATAGGAATATAGTTGTTTGGCACACATCCAAGTAAACCCATGCATATGGACTTTCAACACACATATTCATGCACATTTATCCTGCATGTCGTGTGTATGCAACTACCTGGGACCTTCATGTGTTCTCTGGTGATTATTTTTTTCTGTTCTGCCTTCCATCTACCTAGTTAACACCCTCAATGCCAAACACCAGCAGCGGGGTTTGCAATGAGGTCCTTGTTATGACGCTGGCACCATTACTGACACCAGAGCAACAACTATTACAACAACATGAAAAAAGTGCAGAAGATTGGTCTGCTACTAATTTCCAATCTCACTTGATATTACAGTCATTTATTTCATACTTTATAGTTTAAGTTTTTCCCTGTTGCCTTTTACCATGCCATGTCATGGCATGCACACCATGCGATGTCATATCGTGCAGTCTGTTGCAAAATGTCCTCTTGACTGTTGCATGGTTGAACTGCAACACCAGAGGCAGCAGCAGCTCAAACACCAACTCATACATATTCGATTGGCGCAACAGTATTTAATGGCAAACCCTCACTGGGCTGCGAAAAAAGGGGTGAAAGGTTGAAATACATACAGCTTGTTATGGCTGGCCAAGGGAATGTGTAAGAGATTTTTATCGGTTTCAGGTTGTACTTATTTATGTGTCTACTGCAACTAAATGTAATGGTGGCTTAAGGTGCAATAACCCACCAAACAATTAAAACAAGTAAAAGCGTACTAAGCCCGGCACGAATCGCCTTTGTCAAGTTCTTTGCGCGGTATCTCTTTATAGGCAAACAAAGGATAACGGATAATAATTGCTATGCAATTGGATCTGTATCGGGTTATGAATCGATTCGCGCCATACATAGTTTGTATATCGAAGATCGTGGTAGAAGTGATTGTGCACAATTTCAGACTAATCGAATAAAATCCTGCATCCTGCGTCCTGCACAGATACTTAGTATTGATGTAGGTCGTTGGAAATTGCAAACGGGTCATGTAGGTTCAGATTTGGATATAGCTCCCATATAAACCGATCTCCCGATTTGACCTCTTGAGCCCATGGAAATTTTCGCCTGATTTGGCTGAAATTTTGTACATATTGTTTCGTCTACGTACGGTCCAAATCGGTCTATTATCTGATATAGCTCCCATATAAACCAGACTCTCGATTGCCCTTGTTCGATTATTAGCTTTAATTTGGCTGGTTTGACAGAAGTTTGGTATGGGGCCGTACGTGCTCCAGAATAGGAATCTATCATGCAATAGTGAGCAGGTTCGGTTCTCGTAGAAAATTTGTTCTGTATGCTTTGGCCGTGGTTTTGGACACAGTAACACATTAAAACATGTAAAAACGCATTAAGTTCAGCCATGCCGAAATTTTTAACATAACACAACAATATCCATATTAATATCCAAGTGTTAAACGATCTAAATCATATTTGGTTCAGGTGCCGAGATGCGCTATACAAATTGCAGTTCGAAATTTCAGCGAAATAGGGTAATAAGTACGCCGTTCATGTGATTAAGCTCTAAAACGACTTAACGATGTCCGTGTGTCTGTCCGTCCGTGTGACATTGAATTGAACTTTTGCACAGATTGAGTTCTTGAGTGGACCACATCGGACTATATTTCGATATAGCTTCAATATATACCGATCTGCCGATAAATGCTATAAATCCCTTAAAAGATTTATTTATTACCCGATTGCGCTGAAAATTGAAACAATTTGTTGTTTTAAGCCTACCGACATTCGACTCGAATATTGGTCAGTTCGAACTATATTTAGATATAGCTGCCATATAGACCGATCTGCCGGTTATGGGTCTAAAGCCCATAAAAGCTTTATTTATTACCCGATTTCGTTGAAATTTTAAAAAGTGTGTAGATTTAACCGTCCCTTTATTCGACTCGAATATGGTTCAGATAGCAACACACACTAACCACTATGGGACGCGTTTCGTCTTTTCAACCATATTATCATATTAGCCTAATATGGTTGAAAAGTCTTCTCACCAAAGACGAAACGCGTCCCATAGTGGTTGGTGTGTGTTGCTGTCTTAGGCTTTCCTTTTCCACTTGCATCTCCGATCCATTGAGTTCGTCTCGAAAGAGAAACAAACAAAAATTGTGAAATTTAATGATCTCGCCCTAACAGGCGAAAAACGTGAAAAATTAAAAAAATTCGACAGAGTCCGCCCAGGATTCGAACCTGGGCACACGGAGCAACAGCGAGAGCCATTGCCGTTGTCTTAGCGTTCGAAGCCATCAATACAACTTCCAACAGATGCACATAATCATTTGTAGTACGGAAGAAGTGTAATTTGTCACAGAAAGATTGTCTGTCATTACACGAAAATAAATGCATTGGGAAAAGTACAGCTAATAGACTGGGTTGTCGAGTGTGGTTAATGTGGTAATTGTATCATAGGTGCGTTTTCGCAGTTAATACGATTCAAATACAACGTACCAACGCACGGCCCCTGAAGCCATCACACCTAATATGGTTGAAAAGTCTTCTAAGCAAAGACGAAACGCGTCCCATAGGGGTTGGTGTGTGTTGCTATCTTTGGCTTTCCTTTTCCAATTGGAAAACGCGAAACGCGTCCCATAGTGGTTGGTGTGTGTTGCTATTTTTGGCTTTCCTTTTCCAATTGCATCTCCGATCATTGAGCTCATCTCGAAAGAGAAACAAACAAAAATTTTGAAAATATATTAAAATCGGTAACAAAACAGTTCGTGCCAAATTTTGCGCAGATCGATTGAAAATTGTAGCAACTACGGCCATTTAAGTGCAAATCGGGCGATAGATATACATGGGAGCTATATCTAAATCTGAACCGATTTTTTTCAAAAATCAATAGCGTGAGCCAAAAAAGTGTTATATGCAAAATTTCGTGATGATTGGACAATAAATACGACCTGCACTTTGATTAAAAGAATACAAGGACTCACAGACGGACATGGCTAAATCGAATCAGAAAGTGATTCCGAGTCGATCGGTATACTTACCAATGGATCAATGGCTCTTCTCCTTCTTAGCGTTGCAAACAAATGCACAAATTTATAATACCCTGTAGAACAGTGGAGGTGTTGGGTATAAATACCAGACATAGAATAACACCAACTCCAAAATTCAGGCAAATCGTGTAATAATTGCGCCCTCCAGAGGCTCAGAAAGTCAAACTGGGAGATCGGTTTATATGACAGCTATATTAGGTTATACACCGATTTAGACCATACTTGGAACAGTTTTTGGAAGTCATACCAACCATATTGGATAAGAATTGCGACCTCTAGAAGCCCGAGCAGTCTAATCGGGTGATAGGTTTATATAGCGACTATATCAGGATATGGACTGATTTAGGTCATACTTGAAAAAGTTGTTGGAAGTCAAAATAAAACACTTCTTGCAAAATTTCAGCCAAATCGGATAAGAATTCCGCCCATGGTTTATATGTCAGCTATATCAGATTATATACCGATTTTAACCATACTTAAGACGGTTGTTTGAAGTTATAACGAAACACTTCATGCTAAATTTTAGCCAAATCGGGTAGGAATTTCGCGCTCTAGATGCTCAAGGAGTCTAATCGGGAGATCGGTTTATATGGCGGCTATATGGACCGATTTAGACTATACTTGGCACAGTTGTTGGGAGTCATATCAGAACACTTCGTGTGAAAATTCAGCCTAATCCGATAGGAATTGTGCCCTATAGAAACTGTAGAATTCAAGACCCAATGTCAGTTCATATGGCTGTTATATCAGGCTATCAACTGATTTAGACCATACTTAGCACAAATGTTGGAAGTGATACCAAAACACGAGCAAAATTTCAGCCAAATCGGATAAGAATTGCGCCCCCTAGAAGCTTAAGAAATCAAGACCCAAGATTGGTTTATATGGTAGCTATATCAAAATATGGACCGATTTGGACCTCTTGATTTCTTGAGCCTCTGGAGGGCGCAATCCTTATCCGATTAGAATGAAATTTTGCACGACGTGTTTCGTTATGATATCCAACAACTTTGCCAAGTATGGTTCAAATCGGTTCATAACCTGATATAGCTGTAATATAAACAGATCTTGGGTCTTGACTTCTTGAGCTTGAGCCCCTAGATGGTGCAATTCTTATCCGATTGGAATGAACTTTTGCACGACGTGTTTTGTTATGATATCCAACAACTTTGCCAAGTATGGTTCAAATCGGTTCATAACTTGATATAGCCGTCATATAAACAGATCTGGGGACTTGACTTCTTGAGCTTCTGGAGGGCGCAATTCCTATCCGATTTGGCTGAAATTTTGCATGGCGTATTTTATTCTTTATCTCAACAACTGTCTCAAATAAGGTTCAAATCGGTTCATAACCTGATATAGCTGCCATATAAACCGATCTGGGATCTTGACTTATTGAGCCTCCAGCAGTAGAAATTATTATCCGATTTGCCTGAAGTTTTGTACGACGGATCCTCTCATGACTGTCAACATACGTGTGTATTATGGTCTGAATCGGTCTATGGCCCGATACAGCCCCCATATAAATCGATCTCTCTATTTTACTTCTTGAGACCCCAAAGGGGGCAATTCTTATTCGAATTGGCTGACATTTTACACAGGTCCCCAACATATAATATAATTGTGGTTCAAACCGAACCATATCTTGATATCGCTCTAATATCAGAGTAAATCTTTTCTTATATCCTTTTTTGCCTAAGAAGAGATGCCGGGAAAAGAACTCGACAAATGCGATCCATGGTGGAGGGTATTTAAGATTCGGCCCGGCCAAACTTAGCACGCTTTTACTTGTTATGTTTATAAATGGAGCCCTCTCCCAAATTTTCGGAAACTCCAGATCTGGGAGATGGGTGGTGCGATTTAAGCAAAATTTTGTGTGCTCTCTTATAGTCAACAAATGATAAAAATTTGGTATCCAAATTTCGGATGGAGTACCTAGGGGGACACCGCACCCCCAAAATTACCAATTATATATAGACTAATTACGACAATATGCGACTCAAACAAAAGGTATTTACGATAAGAATACCTATGTGATATCCAATTGTTGGTCCAAGTATTTGGGGGACCACGCCAATCCCCAAAACAGCCTTAAATCGGAAATATTTACCGACCATGGCAATATGGGACTCAAATGAAAGGTATTTGCAAGTAGAATACGAATTTGATATTAAATTTTTGGACCAAGTTTGTGGGGATCCACACTTTCCCAAAAACACCCGCCCCTTCCCAAAAACATCCCCCAAAGAGGACAAATGTACGACCATAGCAATATGGGTCTCAAATGAAAGCACGAATCTGGTATCAACATTCGGGAAAATGTATCTCTGGGGCCACCCCACTCCTATAACACCACCCATATTGGACGTATTTGGTGACCATTACAATATGGGGCTCAAACGAGAGCTATTTTAGAGTAGAACACGAATTAGAGTAGAATCCAAACAGGACTTATATACTGACCATTGTAATATGGCACTTAAATAAAAGGTATTTGAGTGTAGAATATGGATCTAATATTCAAATGTGCGAACAAGTGATTGGGGGGCCGCGTCTTCCCAAAAACATCCCCCAAAGAGGACAAATGTGCGACCATAGCAATTTGGGGCTCAAATGAAAAATCTTTGGGAGTAAAGCACGAATCTGGTATCAACATTCGGGAAAATGTATCTCTGGGGCCATCCCACCCCTATAATACCACCCATATTGGACGTATTTGGTGACCATTACAATATGGGGCTCAAATGAGAGTTATTTTAGAGTAGAACACGAATTGGAGTAGAATCCAAACAGGACTTATATACTGAACACCCAAAGCACCCTCCAAAGAGTAAAAATTTGCCAACCATGCCAATATGTGGGTCAAAAAAAAGATATTTAAGATGAGAAAAAGAATTTGTTAACCAATTTTGGGGCCAAGTGTTTGGGGAACGCCTCATCCTCATCCTTAAACCAATGGCAATGTGGGGTTTAAATAAATGGAATTTGAGAGAAGAGCACGATGCTGATAATTTTTAAAAGGGCCAGCTGGGGGACAACCTCACCCCCGAAAACACCCCTTAATCGGATATCATGAGAATATCGGACTAAAATAAAGCCTTTTAAGAATGGAGTACATCTAACATCCAAACTTAAAGGAATTCGTAGTCTAATAAAGATCATATGGGATTCCGATAAAGGCACTAACATTGTTATACTGTTAGTCTTAGCATGGGTTTTGCCTAAAAACTCTTTAATTGTCCCAATAAATATTGAAAGGATAATTTTGTTCCAGATAAAATAAAACAAGTAAAAAGGCGTTAAGTTCGGCCGGGCCGAACTTTGGATACCCACCACCTCGGGTATATATGTAAACCACCTTTCATCAAAATCCGGTAAAAATTACATATCTTATATCCCATAGAAGTTTCATCGAAATATTATCTGATTATGATTATGTATAACAAAATATTGGTCTTTTAGTAGCTATATCTAAAAATTAACCAATCTGAACCATATACAACATGGATGCCGAATAGCGCAACATAAGTCAATGTGTCAAAATTTCAGTTAAATCGGATTATAAATGCATCTTTTTGGGGCCAAGATATTCGTCTATATGGCAGCTATATGCAAATCTTGATCAATCAAGACCTAATTGCAGAAATATGTGAAGGGGCTTAACCTAACTCTCTGTCCCAAATTTCTGCAACATCGGACAATAAATGCGCCTTTTATGGGCCCAAAAGATTAAATCGAGAGATCTGCCTATATGGCAGCTATATCCAAATCTAGACCGATCTGAGTGAAATTGATGAAGGATGTCGAAGGGCCTAACACAACTCACTGTCCTAAATTGCGGCGACATCAGACAATAAATGGACTTTTTATGGCCCCAGAACTTAAACTGAAACATCGGCCTATATGGCGGCTATATCCAAATCTGGACCGATCTGTGCCATAATGCAGAAGTATGGCAAGGGGCTTAACTTAACTCACTGTCCCAAATTTCAGCAAAATCGGATAATACATGTGGGTTTTATGGGCCTAAGGCCCTAAATGGGAGGATCGGTCTATATGGCAGCTATATCCAAATCTAGACCGATCTGGACCAAATTGACGGAGGATATCGAAGGGCTTAACACAACTCACTGTCCCAAATTTCACCAAAATCGGATAATAAATGTGGCTTTTATGGGCCTAACACCCCATATCGGAAGATCGCTCTATATGGGGGCTATATCAAGATATAGTCCGATATAGCCCATCTTCGAACTTAACCTGCATATGGACCAAAAAAAGAATATGTGCAAAGTTTCAGCTCAATATCTCCATTTTTGAAGACTGTAGCGTGATTTCAACAGACAGACGGACAGACGAACGGACATGTCTAGATCGTCTTAAATTTTTACGCTGATCAAGAATATATGTACTTTATAGGCTCGGAAATGGATATTTCGATGTGTTGCAAACGGAATATACCCCCATCCTTCGGTGGTGGGTATAAAAAAAGCGCAGCAGAGTGGGCCTGGTTCAGCTTGTATGAAATAAAATTTAATTTGCAAATAAGATTAACAGAAAACAAATAAAAGCGTGCTAAGTTCGGCCGGGCCGAATCTTATATACCCTCCACCATGGATCGCATTTGTCGAGTTCTTTTCCCGTCATCTCTTCTTAGGCAAAAAAAGGATATAAGAAAAGATTTGCTCTGATATTAGAGCGATATCAAGATATGGTTCGGTTTGGACCACAATTATAATATATGTTGGAGACCTGTGTAAAATGTCTGCCAATTCGAATAAGAATTGCGCCCTTTGGGGGCTCAAGAAGTAAAATAGAGAGATCGATTTATATGGGAGCTGTATCGGGCTATAGACCGATTCAGACCATAATAAACACGTATGTCAATGGTCATGAGAGAATCCGTCGTACAAAATTTCAGGCAAATCGGATAATAATGGCGACCTCTAGAGGCTCAAGAAGTCAAGACCCAGATCGGTTAAGACCCCATAAAGCATATATCTTTTTGATCCGCTCGACTTTCTGAGTCGATTTATTCACGTCCGTCTGTCTGTCGAAACCACGATAGCGATCGATCGCGTAAAGCTACCTGCTCGAAATCTTGCACATATTCTTACTATTGGTGTAGGTCCTTGGGGTCTGCAAATGGGCCAAATCGCTTCAGATTTAAATATAGCTCCCATATAAACCGATCTCCCGATTTGAATTTTTGAGCCCCTGGAAGCTGTAATAAATGTCCGATTTGGCTGAAATTTTGCGGTTCAAATTGATCTACAACCTGATGTAGCACCCATAGAAACCGATCTCCCGATTTGACTTCTTGAGCCCTTACAAGGCGCAATTTTGGTCCGGTTTGGCTGAAATTGTGCATTCGGTGTTTTATTACTATGGCCTTTTAAGACTCTAGCAGCCATAATTTTGGTCCGATCTTTACTAAATTTTCCACTATTCATTCTATTTGATGTTCCAAGATGTGTGCTTAATTTTTTTAGAAATCGGTTCAGTTATAGATGTAGCTACCATTTATATCTTTTATCCGAAATGGCCTTTTAAGGTTGTATAAACCTCAATCTTTGTCTGATCCATAAAAAATTTACCGTGAGCTGTTCTATTTGTCGTCTAAGTATTTGTGCAAAATATCGTCGATATTGAATTAGGTTTAGTTATAGCTCTCACATGTATCTTTTATCATATATGGCATTTTACGGCAGTAATAGCCACAATTTTGTTCCAATCTTTATGAAATTTTGCAATAGAAGTTCTATTTAAAGTACGATCCTTAAAAAATGTAGCGTCAGTTGTTCTATTTGTCGTCCAAGTATGTGTGCATAACTTTATCCAAATCGGTTAAAATTTAGTTATAGCTCCCAGTTATAACTTTCATCCGATATGGCCTTTTAAGGCAGTAAAAACCGCAATTTTGGCCAGATTTTTACTACATTTTGCACAAGATGTTCTATTTAATGTCCGATCCTTAAAAAATTTAGGTGAGTTGTTCTCTTTTTTTTTGTCCCAGTGTGTGTGCATAATTATACCCTACACCACTACTGTGTTGCAGGGTATTGTAACTTAGTGAATTTGTTTGTAACACCCAAAAGGAAGAGAGATAAACACATTGATAAGTATATCAATCACTTTCTGATTCGATTTAGCTATGTCCGTCTGACAATGTTAATTTGTGTACAAAGCACAGGTGGCAATTTTCATCTGATCGTCTTCAAATTAGGTACAGTAATGTTTTTCGCCCTAGAGACGAAGCCTATTGAAATTGGAAAAAATCGGTTCAGATTTGGATATAGCTCCCATATATATTTTCGTTCGATTTTCAGTAATAATGCTATAAGATGGTCATTTGTTAACCGATTCTCTCGAAATTTGGCAAGAAGGACTTTTTTATGACTCTCGACATTACTGGAGAATTTCTTGGAAATCGGTTCAGATTTAGATATAGCTGCCATATATGTATATCGCCAGATTTCCACCCCAAGAGCTACTGCAAGCGCATTTTTAAACCCTCCACCATAAGATGGGGGGTATACTAATTTCGTCATTCTGTTTGTAACTACTCGAAATATTCGTCTGAGACCCCATAAAGTATATATACTCTTGATCGTCGTGAAATTTTATGTCGATCTAGCCATGTCCGCCCGTCTGTGCGTCCGTCCGTCTGTCTGTCGAAAGCACGCTAACTTCCGAAGGAGTAAAGCTAGGCGCTTGAAAATTTGCACAAATACTTCTTATTAATGTAGGTCGGTTGGTATTGTAAATGGGCCATATCGGTCCATTTTTATACCCTCCACTATAAGATGGGGGGTATACTAATTTCGTCATTCTGTTTGTAACTACTCGAAATATTCGTCTGAGACCCCATAAAGTATATATATTCTTGATCGTCGTGACATTTTATGTCGATCTAGCCATGTCCGTCCGTCTGTCCGTCCGTCCGTCCGTCCGTCTGTCTGTCGAAAGCACGCTTACTTCCGAAGGAGTAAAGCTAGCCGCTTGAAATTTTGCACAAATACTTCTTATTAGTGTAGGTCGGTTGGTATTGTAAATGGGCCATATCGGTCCATGTTTTGATATAGCTGCCATATAAACCGATTTTGGGTCTTGACTTCTTGAGCCTCTAGAGTGCGCAATTCTTATCCGATTGGAATGAAATTTTGCACGACGTGTTTTGCTATTATATCCAACAACTGTGCCAAGTATAGTTCAAATCGGTATATAACCTGATATAGCTGCCATATAAACCGATCTTGGGTCTTGACTTCTTGAGCCTCTAGCGTGCGCAATTCTTATCCGATTGTAATAAAATTTTGTACGACGTGTTTTGTTATGATAACCAACAACTGTGCTAAGTATGGTTCAAATCGGTTCATAACCTGATATAGCTGCCATATAAGCCGATCTTGGGTCTTGACTTCTTGAGCTATAGAGGGCGCAATTCTTATCCGATTGGAATGGAATTTCGCACGACGTGTTTTGTTATGATACCCAACAACTGTGCCAAGTATGGTTTAAATCGGTCCATAACCTGATATAGCTCCCATATAAACCGATCTGGGGTCTTGACTTCTTGAGCTTCTAGAGGGCACAATTCTTATCCGATTTGAAAGAATTTTTGCACGAAGTATTTCGTTATGATATCCAATAACTGTGCCAAGTATGGTTTAAATCAGTCCATAACCTGATATAGCTGTCATATAAACAGATCTGGGGATTTGACTTCTTGAGCTTCTAGAGGGCGCAATTCCTATCCGATTTGGCTGAAATTTCGCATGACGTATTTTATTTTTACTTTCGACAACTGTGTCAAATAAGGTTCAAATCGGTGCATAACCTGATATAGCTGCCATATAAACCGATCTGGGATCTTGACTTCTTGACCCCTAGAGGTCGAAATTATTATCCGATATGCCTGAAATTTTGTACGACGGATCCTCTCATGACCATCAACAAGCGTGTTTATTATGGTCTGAATCGGTCTATAGCCCGATACAGATCCCATATAAATCGTTCTCTCTATTTTACTTCGTGAGCCCCAATGGGCGCAATTCTTATACGAATTGGCTGAAATTTTACACAGGTCTCCAACATATAATTTAATTGTGGTCCGAACCGGACCATATATTGATATCGTTTTTATAGCAGAGCAACTCTTTTCTTATATCCTTTTTTGCCTAAGAAGAGATGCCGGGAAAACAACTCGACAAATGCGATCAATGGTGGAGGGTATATAAAATTCGGCCCGGCCGAACTTAGCACGCTTTTACTTGTTTTGACTAATCTTGACAAAATTTTGCACAACGCTTTCCTCGACGACTTACACATTATCTGAGAAGTTTGCTCAAAATAGGTTCAGAATAAGATATAGCTATATAGTTTGTCAGATTTTGGGCAATTTGCAACAGTGTTGTTATTTGTCAACCATAGTTATTACAGTTTAAACACATTTGCTCGCCGAGGTCCATCAAAATTGGTTCCGAATTGGATATAGCTCTCACATTGTAAAGGGTGATTTTTTTGAGGTTAGGATTTTCATGCATTAGTATTTGACAGATCACGTGGGATTTCAGACATGGTGTCAAAGAGAAAGATGCTCAGTATGCTTTGACATTTCATCATGAATAGACTTACTAACGAGCAACGCTTGCAAATCATTGAATTTTATTACCAAAATCAGTGTTCGGTTCGAAATGTGTTCATTCACCGTAACGTTGCGTCCAACAGCATCTTTGAAAAAATACGGTCCAATGATTCCACCAGCGTACAAACCACACCAAACAGTGCATTTTTCGGGATGCATGGGCAGTTCTTGAACGGCAATTTTGCTTATTTACGTAGGCAATTTTGCTTATTTACGTAGCCATTCAACCAGAAATGAGCCTCATCGCTGAACAAAATTTGTCAAAATTTGAACACATTTCGAACCGAACACTGATTTTGGTAATAAAATTCAATGATTTGCAAGCGTTGCTCGTTAGTAAGTCTATTCATGATGAAATGTCAAAGCATACTGAGCATCTTTCTCTTTGACACCATGTCTGAAATCCCACGTGATCTGTCAAATACTAATGCATGAAAATCCTAACCTCAAAAAAATCACCCTTTACTTATAGGGTAGGCCTAGGGTATTATACAGTCGGTATCGCCCGACTTTTGCCCCTCCTTTCTGGGTTTTATCGGAATCTGTTTAGATTTAGTTATAGCTCCCATGTATATAGGCAGTAATAGCCACAAGTTTGGTCCGATCTTGACAAGTCAAGATGTTCTATTTAATGCTCCAAGATGTGCGCATAATTTTATGTAAATCGTTTCGGGTTTAGATATAGTTTTCATTTATATCTTTTCTCCGATATGACATTTTAAGGCTGTATAAATCACAAACATGAGTTGTCATATTCGTCGTCCAAATATGAGTGCAAAATTTCGTTAAAATTGGTTTAGATTTAGTTATAGCTCCCATAAATATCTGTCATCCGATATGCATTTTTTAGGCTGTAGAAGTCACAGTTTTGGTCCCAGTATGTATACTAAATGTCATCAAAATATATACTTGTTATCCGATATAGCCTTTAAGGCTGTAGTAGCCACAACTTAGATCCTATCGTAAGAAAATCTTACATGGTTAAATTCGATTTTTTAATAGTTATGCAAAATTAAAGTCTGATTAGAGTTCGACGTAGACTCGTTGGTGTAGAGCATTGTATAGTCGGCTCCGACCAACTTCGCCCTTTCCTTACTGGTTTTTATATATGTATATGATGATTGTATATATTTTAAGCGTTGCAACCACACAATATTAAAATTTAATGTAGAAAAAAAATTTCAAAAATTTTTAAAAAATTGTTGCTTTAGCAAATTTTTATACAAGTTTTGTTATATCTAATGATGGATGCTTTACTCACTTCTTTCACTTGGTTATTTAGTGCTAAAGTGTCCTCTCTGCATCTATGTTTCATAAAGTAAAAAATCATAATTAAGCTTGAGTGTTACTCGAAAATGTTTTTTTTTTGTCGTTCAGCTTTATATTTATACCCTAGTTCGAAATTACTTTCACAATCTCGTTTGGACCATTGAAAGCGTTTCTTTGGTATTGCTTGTAATTAATTTTGAATCAATACATGCAGTACTTGGCTTGGCTTGACTTAGTTTAGCTTAGCTTGTTGCACCATAAACCCTAAATAAACTAAGGCAACTTGTCCTCAAACACGCTCACACAAACACAAAGTAGGGATCCTAATCAATTGGGACTCATTTAAGATTCAAGTAATTTTACCTTCTAGCTAAATATATCACATATTTAACACCTGTAAGGGAAGAAAAAAGCACCGGGAAAAAATAGTTTCTCCAATGCTAAGAGCATGCTGAAAATTAAGTGGGAGAGGATAATTCAAGGAGTTGAGTGAATAAACGCTTTATTTTAAGGTATTAAAAATGTGGATTAACCGTACCATAACATAATGTGGGAAAAACTTTCTCATAATGTTATCAACCCCACTAATATTTTCCAGACTCCGTTTTTGGGGCCAAAAATCCCTCATAACCCTTACTAAGGTCAAATAAAGTTCAAGTGCTTTTCAAAACATAAAGCACAACAAAAATATTTTTCCATAACATTATATAAAGAGCAAACCCGAAACCTTCATTTGCCTGCTAAGTTTTTATGTTCCACTTTATGAGAAAAATCCGAAAATTGCTTTTATTGAGGCTTAAATTAAATACATGCGCATACCTTCATTCATTCATAATGACAGACAGTTTTATGGCGAAACAAGTAAAAGCGTGCTAAGTTCGGCCGGGCCGAATCTTATATACCCTCCACCATGGAGCGCAGTTGTCGAGTTCTTTTCCCGACATCTCTTCTTAGGCAAAAAGTGATATAAGAAAAGATTTGCTCTGCTATTAGAGCGATATCAAGATATGGTCCGGTTTGGACTACAATTAAATTATATGTTGGAGGCCTGTGTAAAATGTCAGCCAATTCGAGTAAGAATTGCGCTCTTTGGGGGCTCAAGAAGTAAAATAGAGAGATCGATTTATATGGGAGCTGTATGGGGCTATAAACAGATTTAGACCATAATCAACACGTATGTTGATGGTCAAGAGAGGATCCATCGTACAAAATTTCAGGCAAATCGGATAATAATTGCGACTTCAAGAGGCTCAAGAAGTCAAGATCCCAGATCGGTTTACATGGCAGCTATATCAGGTTATGAACCGATTTAAACCTTATTTGACACAGTGGTTGAAAGAAAAAATAAAAAATAAAAAAGTCATGCAAAATTTCAGCCAAATCAGGTAGGAATTGCGTCCTCTAGAAGCTCAAGAAGTCAAGTCCCCAAATCTGTTTATATGACAGCTATATCAGTTTATGAGCCGATTTGAACCATTTTTTCACACTTGTTGGATATCATAAAAAAAACATGTCGTGCAAAATTTCATTCCAATCTGATTAGAATTGCGCACTTTAGAGGCTTAAGAAGTCAAGACCCAAGATCGGTTTATATGGCAGCTATATCAGGTTATGGACCGATTAGGACCATACTTGGCACAGTTGTTGAATATCATAACAAAACACGTCGTGCAAGATTTCATTCCAATCGTATAAGAATTGCGCACTCTAGAGGCTCAAGAATTCAAGACCCAAGATCGGTTTATATGCCAGCTATATCAGATTATGGACCGATTTGAACCATATTTAGCACAGTTGTTGGATATCATAACAAAACACGTCGTGCCAAAATTCATTCAAATCGGATAAGAATTGGGCACTCTAGAGGCTCAAGAAGTCAAGACCCAAGATCGGTTTATATGGCAGCTATATCAGATTATGAACCGATTTGAACCATACTTGGCACAGTTGTTGGACATCATAACAAAACACGTCGTGCCAAAATTCATTCAAATCGGATAAGAATTGCGCACTCTAGAGGCTCAAGAAGTCAAGACCCAAGATCGGTTTATATGGCAGCTATATCAGATTATGAACCGATTTCAACCATACTTGGCACAGTTGTTGGATGTCATAACAAAACACGTCGTGCAAAATTTCGTGCAAATCGGATAAGAATTGCGCACTCTAGAGGTTCAAGAAGTCAAGACCCAAGATCGGTTTATATGGCAGCTATATCAAAACATGGACCGATATGGCCCATTTACAATACCAACCGACTTACACTAATAAGAAGTATTTGTGCAAAATTTCAAGCGGCTAGCTTTACTCCTTCGGAAGTTAGCGTGCTTTCGACAGACAGACGGACGGACGGACGGACGGACGGACGGACGGACGGACGGACGGACGGACGGACGGACGGACGGACGGACGGACGGACGGACGGACGGACGGACGGACAGACGGACGGACATGGCTAGATCGACATAAAATTTCACGACGATCAAGAATATATATACTTTATGGGGTCTCAGACGAATATTTCGAGTAGTTACAAACAGAATGACGAAATTAGTATACCCCCCATCTTATGGTGGAGGGTATAAAAAGAACAAAGCCGTCGTCATCAGCATCAATATCTGAATCAGACTCACCATCATCATCAGCAACATTAAGGCCATAAGCCACTCTTTTTTTTTTTTGCATAATATTCTTTCCTAATTTATACAAAACAAAAATACATTTTCATTAAATTTAAGGCGTTTTTGTCCGTGCAAACTTATATGCGATTGGGTGTGTGTGTTTGAGTGCTTTGGTATTTTCATAGTGTTGGTGGTGTTGTTATTATAGTCTTTTAGTCGCATTTATATCAAAAAAGGTTAATTGAAATTTTATCATTCAACTCCATCAATGTGAGGAATAAAAGCCAAAATAAGAGGTGGTATGAAAATTAAACAATGAAGAGCATGCTAAGTTCGGTCGGGCCGAACCATTGATCGCATTTGTCGAGTTCTATGCGCGGTATCTCTTTTTAGACAAACATAGAATATTGAATAAGAACTGTTATGCTATTGGACCTATATCAAGTTATAGTCCGATTCGGACCATAAATGAAGGCTGAACATTGTAGAAGTCATTGCGTAATATTTCAGTTCATTTGGATAAGAATTGCTCCTTGTAGGGGCTCATGAAGCAAAATCGGGAGATAGGTTTATATAGGAGCTGTATCAAGCTATTGGATGGATGGATTCAGACTATATTAGACAAGTATGTTGAAGGTCATGAGAGAAGCCGGATGAGTATTGCGCCCTCTAGAGGTTCAAGTAGTCAAGATCCCAGATCGGTTTATATGGCAGCTATATCAGGTTCTATACCGATTTACGCCATACTTAGCACAGTTATTGGAAGCCATAACAAAACACTTCATGCCAAATTTCAGCCAAATCGGATGAGAATTGCGCGCTATATTGGCTCAAGAAGTCAAGATCCAAGATCAGTTTATATGACAACTATACCAGATTATGAACCGACTTAAATCATTCTTAACGCAGCTGTTGGAAGTGCTACTAAAACACTACGTGCAAAATTTTAGTTAAATCGGACGAGAATTGCGCCCTCTAGAGGCTCAAGAAGTCAAGACCCAAAATCGGTTTATATGGCAGCTATATCAAAACATGGAGCGATTAAAACCATACTTAGCGTAGTTGTTGGAAGTGCTACCAAAACACTATGTGCAAAATTTCAGTTAAATTGGACGAGAATTGCGCCCTCTAGAGGCTCAAGAAGTCAAGACCCAAGATCAGTTTATATGGCAGCTATATAAAAACATGGACCGATTTGGCCCATTTACAGTACCAACTGACCTACACTAATAGAAAGTAAAGGGTGATTTTTTGAGGTTAGGATTTTCATGCATTAGTATTTGACAGATCACGTGGGATTTCAGACATGGTGTCAAAGAGAAAGATGCTCAGTATGCTTTGACATTTCATCATGAATAGACTTACTAACGAGCAACGCTTGCAAATCATTGAATTTTATTACCAAAATCAGTGTTCGTTTCGAAATGTGTTCATTCACCGTTCAGCGATGAGGCTCATTTCTGGTTGAATGGCTACGTAAATAAGCAAAATTGCCGCATTTGGAGTGAAGAGCAACCAGAAGCCGTTCAAGAACTGCCCATGCATCCCGAAAAATGCACTGTTTGGTGTGGTTTGTACGCTGGTGGAATCATTGGACCGTATTTTTTCAAAGATGCTGTTGGACGCAACGTTACGGTGAATGAACACATTTCGAACCGAACACTGATTTTGGTAATAAAATTCAATGATTTGCAAGCGTTGCTCGTTAGTAAGTCTATTCATGATGAAATGTCAAAGCATACTGAGCATCTTTCTCTTTGACACCATGTCTGAAATCCCACGTGATCTGTAAAATACTAATGCATGAAAATCCTAACCTCAAAAAAATCACCCTTTATTTGTGCAAAATTTCAAGCGGCTAGCTTAACTCGTTCGAAAGTTAGCGTGCTTTCGACAAACAGACGGACGGACGGACAGACGGGCGGACATGGCTAGATCGACTTAAAATGACACGATCAAGAATATATATAGTTAATGGGGTCTTGGACGCATATTTCTATGGTGGAGGGTATAACAAGTAAAAACTTGGTAATTTCGGTCGTGTCGAATATTAATCAACTTATTTTACTATAACCACATTACCATATCCATAGTTATATCTAAATAGGGCCTGGTTTCGATCATATTTTACTCCGGTCCCGTGAACTCTTATACAAGTAACAGTTTCAGCGAAATCAAGCAATAAATCCGCTTTTTATGGATTAAGACCCTTAATTGGAATATCTCTCTATATTTCAGCTATATCTATATAGTCCGATATAAATCATATTTGGATCGGATGTCGGGAGGCTTTAAATAACTCACTATTTCAAATTTTAACGAAATCGGGTAATATATAAAGCTTTTGTGTTTTTTAGACCTTTAATCGACAGATTGGTCTTCTCGGCAGCTATATTTGAAAAAAGACCGATCGGAACCATATTTGAGTCAGATATTGGGAGGCTTTATCCAAGTCCATATTTCAAATTGCAACGTAATCGGGTAATAAATAAAGCTCTTATGGGTTTCAGAATCTTAATCGGCAGATCGGTCTATATGGCTGCCATATCTAAATATAGGCCGATCTGAACCATATTTAAGTTGGGTGTCGGGAGGCTTAAGGCAACTCACTATTTCAAATTTCATCGAAAGCGGGTAAGATTGGGTTGCCCAAAAAGTAATTGCGGATTATTTAAAAGAAAGTAAATGCATTTTTAATAAAACTTAGAATGAATTTTAATCAAATATACTTTTTTTACACTTTTTTTCTAAAGCAAGCTAAAAGTAACAGCTGATAACTGACAGAAGAAAGAATGCAATTACAGAGTAACAAGCTGTGAAAAAATTTGTCAACGCCGACTATATGAAAAGTCCGCAATTACTTTTTGGGCAACCCAATAAGTTTCAAAGAAATGTGGTAATTAATGAAGCTTTTATGAGGCTTACACCCTTTATCAGCATATCGGTTTATATGGCAGCTATATCCAAATATGGTCCGATTGCAGCAAAAAGACGTATCTGTACCGAGTTTCAGCGCAATATCTCAATTTTTTAAGAATGATTACAACAGACGGACGGACAGACATCATTAATTTGTCTAAGTATTTACGATCATACGAAGTTAATATACTTTGTAGGGTCGAAAATGGAAATTTTTATGTGTTGCAAACGATTTATGTGACTAAATGAATATACCTCCTAGGGTGGTGGGTTTAAAAATATTTCATTTAAAAGGTAGGTTCAACCAAAAAGTTATGTAAGATGAATAAAATATTGTCCAAGAGCGATAAAATATTTCCAGGAGCAATCTTTTAATTAGCAAAATTTCAATGAATATTTTTTTTAAAGAAAATTGACATGAAATTTTCCCTAAAAACAAAATCTAAATAAGACTCCTTCAAAGACTAAGTTTAAGGGAAATTTTCTCTCAAGACAACATTTTTGTTAAAACATAATGGCCACGAAATTTTAGCTAAAGACAAAATTGTCAAGCACTTTTTCGGCCATATTGTATAAAAGTTTTGTTTTAAAAACAAAACTTCCAAGATATTTTCTTATTACAGATTTACTACAGACTCATGACCACCTCCTTCTACTTCAAATATGTCTGTGAATTTCATGAATGTAAATAAATTCGTTAATTTGGAAACGAGTGCGAGAAAGCCAGCAAAAAATTGGATTTTAACATGCTTTGGTGTACTTTAATCTAATAATTACCAAATATTCAAAATCCATTTGTGCGAGAGTGAGCGAATGGAATCCTTTAGTATATGTTTCGTGCAACTGCAAAGGGTTTTCAGGATGGGCAGGCATACAACTACTGCATGAGTAACACATACACAGAAAAAAAAAAAAAAACAAGTAAAAGCGTGCTAAGTTCGGCCGGGCCGAATCTTATATACCCTCTACCATGGATCACATTTGTCGAGTTCTTTTTCCGACATCTCTTCTTAGGTAAAAAGGATATAAGAAAAGATTTGCTCTGCTATTAGAGCGATATCAAGATTTGGTTTGGCCCACAATAAAATTATATGTTGGAGACCTGTGTAAAATGTCAGCCAATTCAAATAAGAATTGCGCCCTTTATAAGGCATATATATCAGGTTATGAACCGATTGAAACCTTATTTGACACAGTTGTTGAAAGTAACAAGTAAAAAGGCGTTAAGTTCGGCCGGGCCGAACTTTGGATACCCACCACCTCGGCTATATATGTAAACCACCTTTCGTCAAAATCCGATGCAAAACTCATAACTTATGTCCCATAGCAGAAATATGTGGAGGGGCTTAACTTTACTCTTTGTCCCAAATTTCGGCAACATCGGACAATAAATGCGCTTTTTATGGCCCCAAAACCTAAAACCGAGAGATCGGTCTATATGACAGCTATATCCAAATGTGGACCGATCAGTGCGATAATGCAGAAGTATGTCAAGGGTCTTAACTTTACTCACTGTCCCAAATTTCGGCGACATCGGACAATAAATGCGTGTTTTATGGGCCTAAGACCCTAAATCGGAGGATCGGTCTATATGGCAGCTATATCCAAATCTGGACCGATCTGAGCCAAATTCACAGAGGACGTCGGAGGGCCTAAGGCAACGCACTGTCCCAAATTTCAGCAAAATCGGATAATAATCGTAGCTTTTGTGGGAACATAACCCTAAATCGGAGGATCGGTCTATATGACAGCTATATCCAAATGTGAACCGATCTAAGCCAAATTGACGAAGGACGTTGTAGGGCCTAACACAACTCACTGCCTCAAATCATAGCAAAATCGGCTAATAAATGTGGCTTTTATGGGCCTAAGACCCTAAATTTGAGGATCGGTCTATATGACAGCTATATCCAAATCTGAACCGATCTGAGCCATATTGACGGAGGATGGCGATGGGTCTAACACAACACTCTGTCCTAAATTTCAGCAAAATCGGATAATAAATGTGGCTTTTATGGGCCTAAGACCCCAAATCGGAGGATCGGTCTATATGGCAGCTATATCCAAATCTAGACCGATCTGACCCAAATTGGCGGAGGATATCGAAGGGCCTAAGCAAACTCCCTGTCCCAAATTTCAGCAAAATCGAATTATAAGTGTAGCTTTTATGGGCCTATGACACTAAATCGTAGGATCGGTCTATATGGGAGGTATATCCAAATCTGAACCGATCTGAGCCAAATTTACAAAGGACGCCGAAAAGCCTAAGACAACTCACTGTCCCAAATTTCAGCAAAATCTGATAATAAATGTGACTTTTATGGGCTTAAGACCCTAAATTGGAGGATCGGTCTATATGGCAGCTATATCCAAATCTGGGCCGATCTGGACCAAATTGACGGAGGATGGCGAAGGGCCTAACACAACTCACTGTCCCAAATTTCAGCAAAATCGGATAATAAATGTGGCTTTTATTGGCTTTAGACCCTAAATCGGCGGATCGGTCTATATGGGGGCTATATCAAGATATAGTCCGATATAGCCCATCTTCGAACTTAACCTGCTTATGGACAAAAAAAGAATCTGTGCAAAGTTTCAGCTCAATATCTCAATTTTTAAAGGCTGTAGCGTGATTTCAACAGACAGACGGACAGACGGACGAACATGTCTAGATCGTTTTAGATTTTTACGCTGATCAAGAATATATATACTTTATAGGGTCGGAAATGGATATTTCGATGTGTTGCAAACGGAATGACAAAATGAATATACCCCCATCCTTCGGTGGTGGGTATAAAAATAAAATACGTCATGCTAAATTTCAGCCAAATCGGATAGGTATTGCGCCCTCTAGAAGCTCAAGAAGTCAAGACCCAAGATCGGCTTATATGACAGCTATATCAGGTTATGAATCGATTTGAACCATACTTGGCACACTTGTAGGGCACAAATACTACTTATTAGTGTAGGGCGGTTAGGATTGTAAATGGGCCATATCGGTCCACGTTTTTATATAGCTGCCATATAAACCGATCTGGGATCTTGACTTCTTGAACCACTAGAGGACGCAATTATTATCCGATTTGGCTGAAATTTAGCATGAGATGTTTTGTTATGACTTTCAATAACTGTTGTAAGAATAGTTCAAATCGGCCCATAACGTAATATAGCTATCATATAAACCTATCTGAGGTCTTGACTTCTAGAGCGTCTAGAGTGCGCAATTCCCATTCGATGTGGCTGAAATTTTGCACGACGTGTTTTGTTATGACTTCCAACAACTGTGTTAAAAATAGTTCAAATCGGTTCATAACCTGATATAGCTGCCATATAAACCTATATGGGGTCTTGATTTCTTGAACCTCTACAGCGAGCAATTTCTATCCGATTTGGCTGAAATTTTGCATGAGGTGTTTTGTTATAACTTTCAACAATTTTGCTAAGAATAGTTCAAATCGGTCCATAACCTGATATAGCTGACATATAAACCGTTCTGGGGTCATGAATTCTTGAGCCACTAGAAGACGCAATTCTTATCCGATTTGGCTGAAATTTTGCATGAGGTGTTTTGTTATAACTTTCAACAATTTTGCTAAGAATAGTTCAAATCGGTCCATAACCTGATATAGCAGCCATATAAACCGGTATGGAATCTTGACTTCTTGAGCCTCTAAAGGTCGCAAGTAAAGGGTGATTTTTTTGAGGTTAGGATTTTCATGCATTAGTATTTGACAGATCACGTGGGATTTCAGACATGGTGTCAAAGAGAAAGATGCTCAGTATGCTTTGACATTTCATCATGAATAGGCTTACTAACGAGCAACGCTTGCAAATCATTGAATTTTATTTCAGCCAAATCGGTTTATTACCCGATTTGGCTGAAATTTTGTACAACGGCTTCTCTCATGACCTTTAACATACGTGTCGAATATGGCACTAATCTCCCTATTTTACTTCTTCAGCCCCTAAAGTGCGCAATTCTTACTAGATTTGGCTGAAATTTTACTCAATAAATTCTACTATGGTCTCCAATATTCAGTGTAATTATGGTCCGAAATGAACTATAAATTTATATTGTTCCAATAACATAGCAATTCTGTTTTTATACCCACCGCCGAAGGATGGGGGTATATTCATTTTGTCATTCCGTTTGCAACACATCGAAATATCCATTTCCGACCCTATAAAGTATATATATTCTTGATCAGCGTAAAAATCTAAGACGATCTAGACATGTCCGTCCGTCTGTCCGTCTGTCTGTTGAAATCACGCTACAGCCTTTAAAAATAGAGATATTGAGCTGAAACTTTGCACAGATTCTTTTTATACCCTCCACCATAAGATGGGGGGTATACTAATTTCGTCATTCTGTTTGTAACTACTCGAAATATTCGTCTGAGACCCCATAAAGTATATATATTCTTGATCGTCGTGAAATTTTATGTCGATCTAGCCATGTCCGTCCGTCCGTCCGTCCGTCCGTCCGTCTGTCTGTCGAAAGCACGCTAACTTCCGAAGGAGTAAAGCTAGCCGCTTGAAATTTTGCACAAATACTTCTTATTAGTGTAGGTCGGTTGGTATTGTAAATGGGCCATATCGGTCCATGTTTTGATATAGCTGCCATATAAACCGATCTTGGGTCTTGACTTCTTGAGCCTCTAGAGTGCGCAATTCTTATCCGATTGGGATGAAATTTTGCACGACGTGTTTTGTTATGATATCCAATAATTATGCCAAGTATGGTTCAAATCGGTCCATAACCTGATATAGCTGCCATATAAACCGATCTTGGGTCTTGACTTCTTGAGCCTCTAGAGTGCGCAATTCTTATCCGATTGGGATGAAATTTTGCACGACGTGTTTTGTTATGACATCCAACAACTGTGCCAAGTATGGTTCAAATCGGTCCATAACCTGATACAGCTGCCATATAAACCGATCTTGGGTCTTGACTTCTTGAGCCTCTAGAGTGCGCAATTCTTATCCGATTGGAATGAAATTTTGCACGACGTGTTTTGTTACGATATCCAACAACTGTGTCAAATAAGGTTCAAATCGGTCCATAACCTGATATAGCTGTCATATAAACCGATCTTGGGTCTTGAATTCTTGAGCCTCTAGAGGGCGCAATTCTTATCCAATTTGAATGAATTTTGGCATGTAGTATTTTGTTATGATATCCAACAACTGTGCCAAATAAGGTTCAAATCGGTTCATAACCTGATATAGCTGTCATATAAACCGCTATTGTAAATGGGCCATATCGGTCCATGTTTTGATATAGCTGCCATATAAACCGATCTTGGGTCTTGACTTCTTGAGCCTCTAGAGTGCGCAATTCTTATCCGATTGGGATGAAATTTTGCACGACGTGTTTTGTTATGATATCCAATAATTATGCCAAGTATGGTTCAAATCGGTCCATAACCTGATATAGCTGCCATATAAACCGATCTTGGGTCTTGACTTCTTGAGCCTCTAGAGTGCGCAATTCTTATCCGATTGGGATGAAATTTTGCACGACGTGTTTTGTTATGACATCCAACAACTGTGCCAAGTATGGTTCAAATCGGTCCATAACCTGATACAGCTGCCATATAAACCGATCTTGGGTCTTGACTTCTTGAGCCTCTAGAGTGCGCAATTCTTATCCGATTGGAATGAAATTTTGCACGACGTGTTTTGTTACGATATCCAACAACTGTGTCAAATAAGGTTCAAATCGGTCCATAACCTGATATAGCTGTCATATAAACCGATCTTGGGTCTTGAATTCTTGAGCCTCTAGAGGGCGCAATTCTTATCCAATTTGAATGAATTTTGGCATGTAGTATTTTGTTATGATATCCAACAACTGTGCCAAATAAGGTTCAAATCGGTTCATAACCTGATATAGCTGTCATATAAACCGATCTGGGATCTTGACTTCTTGAGCCTGTAGAGGTCGCAATTATTATCCGATTTGCCTGAAATTTTGTACGACGGATTCTCTCATGACCATTAACATACGTGTTTATTATGGTCTGAATCGGTTTATAGCCTGATATAGCTCCCATATAAATCGATCTCTATTTTACTTCTTGAGCCCACAAAGGACGCAATTCTTATTCGAATTGGCTGACATTTTACACAGGTCTCCAACATATAATTTAATTGTAGTCCAAACCGGACCATATCTTGATATCGCTCTAATAGCAGAGCAAATCTTTTTTTATATCCTTTTTTTTGCCTAAGAAGAGATGCCGGGAAAAGAACTCGACATATGCGATCCATGGTGGAGGGTATATAAGATTCGGCCCGGCCGAACTTAGCACGCTTTTACTTGTTTTTTTGTCCATAAGCAGGTTAAGTTCGAAGATGGGCTATATCGGACTATATCTTGATATAGACCGATCGGCCGATTTAGGGTCTTAGGCCCATAAAAGCCACATTTATTATCCGATTTTGCTGAAATTTTTGACAGTGAGTTGTGTTAGGCCCTTCGACATCCTCCGTGAATTTGGCTCAGATCGGTCCAGATTTGGATATAGCTGCCATATAGACCGATCATCCGATTTAGGGTCTAAGTCCAATAAAAGCCACATTTATTATCCGATTTCGCTGAAATTTGGGACAGTGAGTTGTGTTAGGCCCTTCGACATCTTCCGTGAATTTGGCCCAGATCGGTTCAGATTTGGATATAGCTGCCATATAGACCGATCATCCGATTTAGGGTCTAAGTCCCTTAAAAGCCACATTTATTATCCGATTTCGCTGAAAATTGGGACAGTGAGTTGCGTTAGGCCCTTCGACATCCTCCGTTAATTTGGCTCAGATCGGTCCAGATTTGGATATAACTGCCATATAGACCGATCATCCGATTTAGGGTTTTAGGCCAATAAAAGCCACATTTATCATCCGATTTTGCTGAAATTTCGGAAAGTAAGTTGTCTTAGGCCCTTCGACATCCTTCGTCAATTTGGCTCAGATCGGTTCAGATTTCGATATAGCTGCCATATAGACCGATCCTCTGATTTAGGGTCTTAGGCCCATAAAAGCCACATTTATTACCCGATCTTGCTGAAATTTGAGACAGTAAGTTGTGTTATGCCTTTCGACATCTTTCTTCAATTTGGCCCAGATCGGTTCAGATTTGGATATAGCTGCCATATAGACCGATTTCTTGATTTATGGTTTTGGGCCCATAAAATGCTTATTTATTATCCGATGTCGCCAAAATTTGGGACAGTGAGTTAAGTTAAACCCCTTGACATACTTCTGCAATATCGCACAGATCGGTTCAGATTTGGATATAGCTGCCATATTGGCCGATATCTACGTTTTAGGTTTTGGGGCCATAAAAGACGCTTTTATTGTCCGATGTCGCTGAAATTTGAGACAGTGAGTTTGGTTAGGCTCTTCGAAGTCCTTCTTCAATTTTGCACAGATCGGTCGAGATTTGAATATAGCTGCCATATAGACCGATATCGCGATTTAAGGTCTTGGCCCCATAAAAGGCGCATTTATAATCCGATTTCACTGAAATTTGACACAGTGACTTATGTTAGGCTTTTCGACATCCGTGTCGTATATGGTTCAGATCGGTTTATTTTTAGATATAGCTAGTGTACTTTTAGTATTTGGTCCAAATCGGAACATATTTTGATATAACTGATATGGGACATAAGGTATGAAATTTCCACCGGATTTTGATGAAAGGTGGTTTACATATATTCCCGAGGTGGTGGGTATCCAAAGTTCGGCCCGGCCGAACTTAACGCCTTTTTACTTGTTTGTCCTTTGTTTGCCTAAAAAGAGATACCGTGGCAAGAGTTCGACAAATGCGATCCATTGTGAAGGGAATATAAGATTCGACCCGGCCGAACTTAACACGCTTTTACTGTTTTTAATTGAGACTGCTTCAATCACGAAAATAATAATGTCATTCGCCGTTTTTGAAAAAATGCGTATTCCATTAAAAAAATTATTGAAATATTTGAAATTTTCATTAATTTTTTTAAAATTTATTGAAATTTTATATTAATTAATAAATTGATCTAATTAGAATATAATAGTAATTTTTTTAAAATTCCAACTAATTTCTATATTTGGCACATAGATGTTTACCTCCTGAAATGTGAACTTGAAGTGCATTGTTTGGCAAAGGTCCGTGGGCACCCGTATAAAAAGAAAACTCCCCCACGGGGGTTCTATAGGTTAGCTCCCATATAAACCGATACCCCGATTAGACTTCTTAAGCCATATCGTCAGATTTGGCTAAAATTGTGCACATAGTGTTTTCTAATAATTTCCAACAACTGTGCCAAGAACGGCGTAAATATGTGTAAACTTGATATAGCTTCCATATAAACCGATCTCCCGATTTAAGTGCTTGAATCCTTATTACCCGCAATTGTTGTCCGATTTGGCTGATTTGCATGCTGTGCTCTGGCCAATAATTGTGCCAAGTTCAGTAAAATCAGTCTATAAACTGATATAGCAGCCATATAAACTGATCATACGATTGGCTTCTTGAGCCCCTGAAAACCAAAATTTTTGTTCGATTTAGCTACAATTTGGCATGTAGTGTTCTGTTATGAGTTCCAACAGCTGTGTCAAGTAATGTGTAATTCGGTCTATAACCTGATATAGCTCCCATATGAAACGATCTCACGATTTGACTTCTTAAGTCCTTACAAGCCGCAATTTTTCTCCAATTGGTCAGAAATTTTTCATGCGGTGTTCTGTAACGACTTCCAACAACTATGCCAAATACGGTCAAAATCAGTCTATAACCCGATATAGCTCCCATGTAAAGCGGTCTCGATCATCCTTGTTAAATTTTTCTGAAGCTTTAATTTTTAATGAATTGACAGAAGTTTGGTATGTAGAATAAAACAAGTAAAAGCGTGCTAAGTTCGACCGGGCCGAATCTTATATACCCTCCACCATGGATCGCATTTGTCGAGTTCTTTTCACGGCATCTCTTCTTAGGCAAAAAAGGATATAAGAAAAGATTTGCTCTGCTATTAGAGCGATATCAAGATATGGTCCGGTTTGGACCACAATTAAATTATATGTTGGAGTGTAAAATGTCAGTCAATTCGAATAAGAATTGCGCCCTTTGGGGGCTCAAGAAGTAAAATAGAGAGATCGATTTATATAATAAACACGTATGTTGACGGTCATGAGAGAATCCGTCGTACAATATTTCAGGCAAATCGTATAATAATTGCGACCTCTAGAGGCTCAAGAAGTCAAGATCCCAGATCGTTTTATGTGACAGCTATATCAGGTTATGAACCGATTTAAACCATACTTGGCACAGTTCTTGGATATCATAACAAAATACTACGTGCCAAAATTCATTCAAATTGGATAAGAATTGCGCCCTCTAGACGCTCAAGAAGTCTAGACCCAAGATCGGTTTATATGGCAGCTATATCTGGTTATGAACCGATTTGAACCATTCTTGGCACAGATGTTGGATTTTATGACAAAACACGTCGGGCCAAAATTCATTCAAATCGGATAAGAATTGCGCCCTTTACAGGCTCAAGAAGTCAAGACCCAAGATCGGTTTATATGACAGCTATATCAGGTTATAAACCGATTTAAACCATTCTTGGCACAGATGTTGGATATCATGACAAAACACGTCGTGCGAAATTTCATTCCAATCGGATAAAAATTGCGCACTCTAGAGGCTCAAGAAGTCAAGACCCAAGATCGGTTTATATGGCAGGTATATTAGTTACGGACCGATTTGAACCACACTTGGCACAGTTGTTGGATATCATAACAAAACGCGTCGTGCAAAATTTCATCCCAATCGGATAAGAATTGCGCCAGAGGCTCAAGAAGTCAAGACCCAAGATCGTTTTATATGGCAGCTATATCAAAACATGGACCGATATGGCCCATTTACAATACCTTCCGACCTACACTAATAAGAAGTATTTGTGCAAAATTTCAAGCGGCTAGCTTTACTCCTTCGGAAGTTAGCGTGCTTTCGACAGACAGACGGACGGACGGACGGACAGACGGACAGACGTACGGACGGACGGACGGACGGACGGACGGACAGACGGACGGACATGGCTAGATCGACATAAAATTTCACGACGATCAAGAATATATATACTTTATGGGTTCTCAGACGAATATTTCGAGTAGTTACAAACAGAATGACGAAATTAGTATACCCCCCATCTTATGGTGGAGGGTATAATTAGGCTCCCATTAGACCACCATGGTGGTGGGTTCCCAAGATTCGGCCCGGCCGAACGCTTTTACTTGTTTGTTTTAGAGCGCACAATTAGCCGGCTACTGGCTTAGGTATATGTCCAAAGTGGCATGGGACGGATTAATTTCGGCACCCTCTTTCAACCTAACCAAACCTAACCTCGAAAAAGAAAATTTAAGTCAGGAATTTCGTGCTGCTTGCAAAATCCTTAGTTGTTTTCTATACCACGCCCCTTAATTGATTTATGTGTGGTATTGTGCCCTAACCTAAGTGCCGGTGTCTGTTAGCCGGGCAATGACATTGGAATGTTCCAACGTCTCATCATCTTCCCCGCACGCGTTATATATGCTATCACTTGCCGCATCGATTTTGGATAAATGAGCTCGAAGTCCTATGTGCCCGGCTTGGGTATTAATATCCCCTTCCCTCCTGCCAGGCTTTCGAAATATATGAAGGTCCTAGGCACGCTGTGGAAACAGGCCAGATGGGGCGCCAGATTGTCCGCCTCCTTCTGTAGTACCGCCGGAAATATTTCATCAGGTCCGGTTGACATAAATGGTTGAAGCTCCACAAGGCTCTACCATTAATTCTGTAATGATAAACTTTCGATCAATTTCATTATTGGTAGCTACCGGTGTCTCCGTAAGTCCCGTCGCATCATGTGGAAAATGCGTTTAAATCCGCACATAATATAGGAGTCATAGACGAAATAGTTCTGCAACATTTTGAGAAGATCGGTTGATTAATGCGTTTGCAAAATCTCCAAAAGTGAAAATCCGGAGACACATATACATTGGTGCTATATCTAAATCTGAACAGATTTTGATGAAATTCACCAGTGATCAAAAGAGAAACCCTTATGTGAAACTTTATGAGAATCAGTTATGGAAAGAACAAATTATTCCCGTATTTCGAGAGATTCGGTTAACAAATGAGCACTTGCAATTTTTTTCTCAAAATCGGACGAACATATATATGGGAGCTATATCCAAATCTAAACTGACTTCGACCACACTTTATAGATATTGTAGTAGTCGTCGAGGAAAGGGTTGTACAAAATTTTGGGAAGATTGGTCAATAAATGCGCTTGCACTGGCTGTAGGAGTGAAAATCGGGCGATATATATTTATTTTTTAAATCTGAGCACATTTCTTTGAAATTCACAAATAATGTCGAGACATATAATAGAATCCCTCGGGCAAAATTTCGTGAGATTCGGTTTACAAATGACGATATAATAGCAATTTTAGTCCAAACCGAACGAACATATATATGGGAACTATATCCAAATCTGAACCCATTTTTTCCAAACTGTGCAAAATTTGAAGTCCGATAGTGATTCTAAGTTGATCGGTATATTTTTCAATGGGTGTATCTCTATTCCTTCTGGGTGTTACAAACAAATTCACTTAGTTATAATTACCTGTACCACAGTGTGGTGTAGGGTATAAAAATTATGGAAATTTTTGAAATTTTTAATTACTTTTTAATTGATCCAATTAAAAAATTATTGAATTTTTTTGAATATTACCTCCTGGAACATAAGCTTGAGGTGCGTTATTTGGGCAAAGGTCCGTAAGCACCCTTATTAAAAAAAGTTCCTCCGCAGGGGTTCACTAAAAAATGTCGAGTAACGGGATTTGTTATTGTTGTCGTAGCAGTGTATTGTGCACTGAGGCAGTAGCCCTTGGCCGATGAAGGACTCCATCGGGTTAGTCCTGAACGTAGAACCAACTGCCATTTTATTGCTATAGATTTGTTCAAATGTGGGCCGTATGGGTCGTTGAAATCTATTTCCCTTTATATTGTTGGGGACAAAAGTGGCCTTTAATTGAATTGAATATGATTGACTCAAAAATTATTTAATAAAAACGGCAAAAATCTCAATCACAACTATAATTGAAAAAAAAATTAAATTCAATTAAAAAATTATTGAAACAATTAATTTTTTAATGAATACGTTTTATTGTCAATCATGATGGTAATTGAAAAAAAAATCATATTCAATTAATAAATGATTGAATCAATTAATATTTTAATTGATTCAATCATTTTATTATACCCTCCACCATAAGATGGGGGGTATACTAATTTCGTCATTCTGTTTGTAACTACTCGAAATATTCGTCTGAGACCCCATAAAGTATATATATTCTTGATCGTCGTGACATTTTATGTCGATCTAGACATGTCCGTCCGTCTGTCCGTCCGTCCGTCCGTCTGTCTGTCGAAAGCACGCTAACTTCCGAAGGAGTAAAGCTAGCCGCTTGAAATTTTGCACAAATACTTCTTATTAGTGTAGGTCGGTTGGTATTGTAAATAGGCCATATCGGTCCATGTTTTGATATAGCTGCCATATAAACCGATCTTGGGTCTTGGTTCAAATCGGCCCATAACCTGATATAGCTGTCATATAAACCGATCTTGGGTCTTGACTTCTTGAGCCTCTAGCGTGCGCAATTCTTATCCGAATGGAATGGAATTTTGCACGACGTGTTTTGTTATGATACCCAACAACTGTGGCAAGTATGGTTTAAATCGGTCCATAACCTGATATAGCTGCCATATAAACCGATCTTGGGTCTTGACTTCTTGAGCCTCTAGAGGGCACAATTCTTATCCGATTTGAATGAATTTTTGCACGAAGTATTTCGTTATGATATCCAACAACTGCGCCAAGTATGGTTGAAATCGGTCCATAACCTGATACAGCTGTCATATAAACAGATCTGGGGATTTGACTTCTTGAGCTTTTAGAGGGCGCAATTCTTATCCGATTTGGCTGAAATTTTGCATGACGTATTTTATTTTTAATTTCAACAACTGTGTCAAATAAGGTTCAAATCGGTTCATAACCTGATATAGCTGCCATATAAACCTATCTGGGATCTTGACTTCGTGACCCCTAGAGGTCGCAATTATTATCCGATTTGCCTGAAATTTTGTACGACGGATCCTCTCATGACCATCAAAAAACGTGTTTATTATGGTCTGAATCGGTCTATAGCCCGATACAGATCCCATATAAATCGTTCTCTCTATTTTACTTCGTGAGCCCCAATGGGCCCAATTCTTATACGAATTGGCTGAAATTTTACACAGGTCTCCAACATATAATTTAATTTTGGTCCGAACCGGACCATATCTTGATATCGTTTTAATAGCTGAGCAACTCTTTTCTTATATCCTTTTTTGCCTAAGAAGAGATGCGGGAAAAAAAACTCGACAAATGCGATCCATGGTGAAGGGTATATAAGATTCGGCCCGGCCGAACTTAGCACGCTTTTACTTGTTTTGAAATAAATTTTTAATTGAAAATTTTTTTCCGTTTTTTTTATACCCTCCACCATAGGATGGGGGTTATCCTAATTTCGTCATTCTGTTTGTAACTACCCGAAATATTCGTCTGAGACTCCATAATTCTTGATCGTCGTGACATTTTATGTCGATCTAGCGATGTCCGTCCGTCTGTCCGTCCGTCTGTCCGTCCGTCTGTCCGTCCGTCCGTCTGTCCGTCCGTCCGTCCGTCTGTCTGTCGAAAGAATGCTAACTTCCGAAGGAGCAAAGCAAGCCGCTTGAAATTTTGCACAAATACTTCTTATAAGTGTAGGTTGGTTTGTATTGTAAATGGGCCATATCGGTCCATGTTTTGATATAGCTGCCATATAAACCGATCTTGGGTCTTGACTCCTTGAGCCTCTAGAGTGCGCAATTCTTATCCGATTGGAATGAAATTTTGCACGACGTGTTTTGTTATGATATCCAACAACTGTGCCTAGTATGGTTCAAATCTTTTGTTATATCCTTTTTTGCCTAAGTAGAGATGCCGGGAAAAGAACTCGACAAATGCGATCCATGGTGGAGGGTATATATGATTCGGCCCGGCCGAACTTAGCACGCTTTTACTTGTTTTATTTTATTTATGTATTTATATATTTAAAATGTTATGGGTCCCAAAACTATAAGGTTATATAGACCCTAAAATTCGTAATTCCTGCTTTCTAACTTCATTATACCCTCCACCATAAGATGGGGGGTATACTAATTTCGTCATTCTGTTTGTAACTACTCGAAATATTCGTCTGAGACCCCATAAAGTATATATATTCTTGATCGTCGTGACATTTTATGTCGATCTAGCCATGTCCGTCCGTCTGTCCGTCCGTCCGTCCGTCCGTCCGTCCGTCCGTCCGTCCGTCCGTCCGTCCGTCCGTCCGTCCGTCCATCCGTCCGTCCGTCCGTCCGTCTGTCTGTCGAAAGCACGCTAACTTCCGAAGGAGTAAAGCTAGCCGCTTGAAATTTTGCACAAATACTTCTTATTAGTGTAGGTCGGTTGGTATTGTAAATGGGCCATATCGGTCCATGTTTTGATATAGCTGCCATATAAACCGATCTTGGGTCTTGACTTCTTGAGCCTCTAGAGTGCGCAATTCTTATCCGATTGGGATGCCATTTTGCACGACGTGTTTTTCTATGATATCCAACAACTGTGCCAAGTATAGTTTAAATCGGTTCATAACCTGATATAGCTGCCATATAAACCGATCTTGGGTCTTGACTTCTTGAGCCTCTAGCGTGCGCAATTCTTATCCGATCAGAATGAAATTTTGCACGACGTGTTTTGTTATGATATCCAACAACTGTGCCAAGTATGGTTCAAATCGGTCCATAACCTGATATAGCTGCCATATAAACCGATATTGGGTCTTGAATTCTTGAGCCTCTGGAATGCGCAATTCTTATCCGATTGGAATGAAATTTTGCACGACGTGTTTTGCTACGATATCCAATAACTGTGCCAAGTGTGGTTCAAATCGGTCCATAACTTCTTGAGCCTCTAGAGGTCGCAATTCTTATCCGATTTGCCTGAAATTTTGTACGACGGATCCTCTCATGACCGTCAACATACGTGTTTATTATGGTATGAATTGGTCTATAGCCCGATACAGCTCCCATATAAATCGATCTCTCTATTTTACTTTTTGAGTGCCCAAAGGGCGCAATTCTTATTCGAATTGGCTGAAATTTTACACAGGTCTCCAACATATAATTTAATTGTGGTCTAAACCGGATCATATCTTGATATCGCTCTAATAGCAGATTTTTCTTTCTTTCTTTTCTTATATCATTTTTTGCCTAAGAAGAGATGCCGGGAAAAGAACTGACAAATGCGCTCCATGGTGGAGGGTATATAAGATTCGGCCCGGCCGAACTTAGCACGCTTTTACTTGTTTTATTATTATAATATATATATATTGTATATATATTATTATTAACTTATTATTGTTCTTGTTATGTATTTTTTTTTTAATTTTTTTTTTTTTTTTTTTTTAATTTTAACTTTATGAATGTGTTGACTCTTGCCCTTTTCTTTGAAATGTTTTGTACGCCCATAAAGGAATTTGGTTTTTTTTTTTTTTTTCAACTTTCACCACCAGCAGCACTATAGGCTAATTGAAATGTGCCAGGATAACAGAAAACTCGCGACTCTAAAGAATAATTTGCATAAAATGTCTAAAAATATTTTGCCTTAAAATGCAAATTTATGCAAAACGTGTCAATGTGTTAACAAAAAGCCTAATATTTTGTGCATCAACGGTCACAGGGAGGCTTTGACAAAAAAAAAAAAAAAATTCAACGATTGCCTTGCATTTGCATTTTCAACGACCATAAGAGAGAGAGAGAGAGAGAAAGAATTACAAAAAATAAGACATTGAAGGACATCCCTATGTAATAAACAAACAAAACACACAAAATATATGCATTCATTAAATCACTCATTCAGTTTCATTCGTTGGGCAAGTCAGTCGTTAATAAAAAGGCCATGACATAAGAAACTACGGAAGAAAGGTTTTGCTATGCACTTTTTTCCTCTACACATAAATAGTATTGGTGGAGACAACATTGAGAAGGAGTTAAAACAGCTGCACTGCAACGGGTGCCCTTCTTTTTCACATTGGAGTCACAAAACTTGAACTCAATTTTGTTTTGACGATAACACGTATGGAGAATAAATGACTATACTGTCGATTGGTGGGTAAAAGGAAGGACGGACGGATTGACCTGTGGATGGAATAGCTGATGTAAAGACATGCGATACAACATATGAGCAGAAAATATTGATATTCAGAGAAAATTTTGCTAAAATTTGATTTGCCTATAGTAATTTTCATAAAAAATTTTATCGAAATAAAATCATCATTATAACCAAAGTATTTTTCATAGAATTTTTTTTGTAGACATAAAATCATCATTATAACCAATCATCCCAAAATAACCAAATAGGCCCCCCACTTTCTAAACTTCTCTTTATTAATTGTCTTATACAACAACCCAAATATAATGGGTATTCGTGCAGCACATATGCCGCAGTAGTAGTTTGCAGCGTAACAGATTTTCAACCAAGAAATGACGTTGTCAGTTAGACTTTCAGTCAAGGCGTCAGTCAATCTTTGTTTTATTTAAGTGGAGCACGCCAAACTCAACAGAACGACGTCAGTTGCACTGCAAGACAAGCCATGAGCCAACTATTGCTGTGCAACCTTAGAATTTAACAAGTAAAAGCGTGCTAAGTTCGGCCGGGCCGAATCTTATATACCCTCCACCATGGACCGCATTTGTCGAGTTCTTTTCCCGGCATCTCTTCTTAGACAAAAAAGGATATAAGAAATGATTTGCTCTGCTATTAGAACGATATCAAGATATGGTCCGGTTTGGACCACAATTAAATTATATGTTGGAGACCTGTGTAAAATGTCAGCCAATTTTAATAAGAATCGCGCCCTTTGGGGGCTCAATAAGTAAAATAGAGAGATCGATCTATATGGGAGCTGTATCAGGCTATAGACCGATTCAGACCATAATAAACGCGTATGTTGATGGTCGTGAGAGAATACGTCGTTCAAAATTTCATTCCAATCGGATAAGAATTGCGCACTCTAGAGGCCCAAGAAGTCAAGACCCAAGATCGGTTTATATGGCAGCTATATCAGGTTATGAACCGATTTAAACCTTACTTGACACAGTTAGTGGATATCATAACAAAACACGTCGTGCCAAAATCCATTCAAATCGGATAAGAATTGCGCGCTCTAGAGGCTCAAGAAGTCAAGACCCAAGATCGGTTTATATGGCAGCTATATCAGGTTATGGACCGATTTCAACCATACTTGGCACAGTTGGTGGATATCATAACAAAACACGTCGTGCCAAAATCCATTCAAATCGGATAAGAATTGCGCCCTCTAGAGGCTCAAGAAGTCAAGACCCAAGATCGGTTTATATGGCAGCTATATCAGGTTATGGACCGATTTGAACCATACTTGGCACAATTATTGGATATAATAGCGAAGCACGTCGTGCAAAATTTCATTCCAATCGGATAAGAATTGCGCACTCTAGAGGCTCAAGAAGTCAAGACGCAAGATCGGTTTATATGGCAGCTATATCAAAACATGGACCGATATGGCCCATTTACAATACCAACCGACCTACACTAATAAGAAGTATTTGTGCAAAATTTGAAGCGGCTAGCTTTACTCCTTCGGAAGTTAGCGTGCTTTCGACAGACAGACGGACGGACGGACAGACGGACGGACATGGCTAGATCGACAAAAAATTTCACGGCGATCAAGAATATATATACTTTATAGGGTCTCAGACGAATATTTCAAGTAGTTACAAACAGAATGACGAAATTAGTATACCCCCCATCTTATGGTGGAGGGTATAACAAATTGCCCGTGTTGTGGTAGTTGTAAAAGCAAAGGCTGGAAAAACAAGTAAGAGCGTGCTATGTTCGGCCGGGTCGAATCTTGGGAACTCACCGTCATGGATCCTGCAAAAAATTTACAGGAGGAAAATTTATAACAAGGATGATCGAGAGACGGCTTTACATGGGAGCTATATTAGGTTATAGACTGATTTGGACCGTATTTGGCACAGTTGTTGGAAGTGGTAGCAGTACACCACATGCAAAATTTCTGACAAATCGGACAAAAAATGCGGCTTCTAAGGGCTCAAGAAGTTAAATTGGAGATGGGTTTATATAAGAGCTATACAAGGTTTTTGACCAAATTGGACCATACTACGCATAGTTATTGTATGTCATAATAGAACACCACATGAAAAATTCCAGCCAAATCGGCTTTAGGGGCTCAGAAGTCAAAAAGGGAGATCGGTTTATATCGGAGCTATATTTAAATCTGAACCGATATGGCATACTTGCAATCCCCAACACCTATACCAATATTAAGTATCTGTACAAAAGCGGCTAACTTTACGCGTTCGACCGCTGTAGTGATTTCGACAGACGGACGGACGGAGCGTCGAGACGATCAAGAATACATTGTGTTGCCCAAAAAGTAATTGCGGATTTTTCATATAGTCGGCGTTGACAAATTTTTTCACAGCTTGTGACTCTGTAATTGCATTCTTTCTTCCGTCAGTTATCAGCTGTTACTTTAAGCTTGCTTTAGAAAAAAGTGTAAAAAAAGTATATTTGATTAAATTTCATTCTAAGTTTTATTAAAAATGCATTTACTTTCTTTTAAAAAATCCGCAATTACTTTTTGGGCAACCAAATATATACTTTATGGTGTCTTAGAAGAATATTTCGTGGTGTTGCAAACGGAATGACTAGATAGATAGGTATACTAATCTAATCATTTCGTTTGTTACACCCCGAAATTTTGATCAAGGACCCCATAAAGAATATATATTCTTGCCCATCTCAGCATGCTGAGTCGATCTAACCATGTGCGTCCGTCCGTCTGTCAAAATCACTGTAGCGGTCGAACTCGTAAAGCTAGCCGTTTGAATTTTTGCACAAATACTAAATACTGACGAAGGTCATTGGGAATTGCATTTTGGATTACAGCTCCCATATTAACCGATCTGCCGATTTGTCTTCTTAAGCCCCTGGAAACTGCAATGTTTGTCCAATTTGGCTAAAATGTAGCACATAGTATAGTACGGTTCAAATCAGTCTATAACCTGACATAGATCCCATATATTAAGATAAACCGATTTGACTTCTTGAGCCCCTGGAAGCTGAAATTTTTAATCGAATTTGGCTGAAAATTTGCATGTTGTATTCTATTATGACTTTCAATAACTGTGCCAAGTATGGTTCAAATCGGTACATAACCAGATATAGTTCCCACAGTTGAGCAGAATCCATAGTGGTGGGTTCACAAGATTCGGCCCGGCGGAACTTAGCGTGTTTTTACTTGTTATATTTCTTTTTTTTTCCACATGCAGAACTAGGCGCTCCTTGCCACAGCCAAGTTTAGAAGATTTTTGTTTGGTATAACAGCCTTTTGAATGAAGTTTGTGCTATATTTAAGATACTTTGTCCTGTTTTTTCGCGTTTTTTTATTTTTGTTTCTATAGCTGTTGTTGTTGGTGCCAGAATATTTGAAAACCCCCACTAATCTGTTAATAGAAACATTAGCGACATGCAGCCAAAAAAAAATGTTTTCGTAACACGCAATTTTGGTGTTGCACATAAAATAACATGCATGCAACACTGCTCTTGCAGTTGGGCGAAAAGTCAAAAAGGTGATGGTATCATGTCGACATTGGACTGCAGGTTCTCTGTGTGTGTTTTTGTTTGCTTTTGACTCATAGTGAGTTGAGTGTGCCCTTGTTGGATTTTGACTTTGGCCATGTTAAATGGTTTTTAACAAGCCTGAATTTTCGAAATGATGTGAAAATTATCCAATGGTAAACAAATGCGAAACAATCAAACTTTTCAGCAAATTTAATTAAAATTTTATTTTGAACTTTAGGTGCATTTTGTTAAAACCTACCCTAATTTCAAATTGCCTGGAAAGCATTATTTTAAAAAGTCCATATACTTAGAGCGTTTATATTGAAGAGGCTTTATTTTTAAGATTTAAATAAAAACAAGACATTAAATCGAGATATCGGTCTACATGGCAGCTATATCCAAATCGGGACCGATTTGGGACAAGTTGCATAAAAATGTCGAAGATCCTAACCCAAAGCACTGTCCCAAATTTCAGCGAAATCGGACAATTAATGTCGCTTTTATGGGCCCTAAACCTTCAGCCGAGAGACCGGTCTATATGGCAGCTATATTCAAATCTAGACCGATCTGGGAAAAATTAAGGAAGGACGTCGAAGAGCCTAACCAAACTCACTGTCTCAAGTTTTAGCGACATCGGACAATAAATGCGTCTTTTATGGCCCCAAAACCTAAAACCTAGATATCGGTCTATATGGCAGCTATATCTAAATCTGGACCGATCTGTTTCAGCTCAATATCTCTATATTTTTAAAGACTATAGCGTGATTTCAACAGACAGACGGACGGACATGTCTAGATCGTCTTAGATTTTTACGCTGATCAAGAATATATATACTTTATAGGGTCGGAAATGGATATTTCGATGTGTTGCAAACGGAATGACAAAATGAATATACCCCCATCCATCGGTGGTGGATATAAAAATGTATAACATCAATGGTTTATAATTAATTTAAAGAATATAATAAACAAATTCAATTTTTTTAAAGAAAGCTAAAGAAAATTAAATACATTTCTTTTACAGAAAATTTAGTCAAAAATACATTTCAAAAGAAAATTTTTCAAAATTTTTTGAAATAAATTTTTTAAAAAAATTTTTATAGAAATTTGCCCAAAAATTGGTTCTATAAAACAATTTTTCAAAATTTTACTTCCATAAAAAATTTTTTCTTTATATTATTTCAACATAAAATTGACTAAAAAATTTTAGTTTTAAACAAAATTTTTTAAAAAATTTTTATTTTTTTTTTAAATTAGGTAAACAGTTTATAATTTATGGAAAATTTCATTTCTGTAAACGTTTATTTCTTTCGATGACGAAATTGAAAACTCGACTTTTCTCTCATAAGTCAGACCAGAAAGCTGCGAACAAACAAAAATTGCAAATTTCGCCCATGAACCTTCCACTAAGGGGAAAACTTCTCACTTCTCAATGATATGGGACCACCTTTTTATAGCCGAGTCCGAACGGCGTGCCGCAGTGCGACACCTCTTTGGAGAGAAGTTTTTACATGGCATAGTGCCTCATGTTGTCATCACTAGGAGGGGAAAACCACCACTGAAAATTTTTTTCTGATGGTCTCGCCAGAATTCGAACCCATTCAGCGTCATAGGCGGACATGCTAACCTCCACGCCACGGTGGCCTTTGCTACTAACAAATCACTTGTACAAAAAACAGCAATTGCTGACCACTGTGCATTGACTGGACACAAGCCTAATTTCAACGACGTACAAACTCTCACACAAGAAAGCCAATACAAAAGCAGGTTCACCCTCGACATGCTGCACATCATTGATATTTCTCCTGATGAGAAAATTAACCACCAAAGGCACATAGAGAATTGGACTTAAGTATACCTCCATACCGTCAATAAACAAAGAAATGTACCAACAGTTGACAGCAGAAAGTGTAGCTCATTTATTTAATATAAATTTTCCTTAAACAATATTGTGATTTTTTTTTTATCATCCACCATAGGATAGGGGAATACTAATTTCATCATTCTGTCGAAATATTCGCCTTACATCCCATAAAGTATATATTGGGTTGCCCAAAAAGTAATTGAGGATTTTTCATATAGTCGGCGTTGACAAATTTTTTCACAGCTTGTGACTCTGTAATTGCATTTTTATACCCTCCACCATAAGATGGGGGGTATACTAATTTCGTCATTCTGTTTGTAACTACTCGAAATATTCGTCTGAGACCCCATAAAGTATATATATTCTTGATCGTCGTGACATTTTATATCGATCTAGCCATGTCCGTCCGTCTGTCCGTCCGTCCGTCCGTCCGTCCGTCCGTCTGTCTGTCGAAAGCACGCTAACTTCCGAAGGAGTAAAGCTAGCCGCTTGAAATTTTGCACAAATACTTCTTATTAGTGTAGGTCGGTTGGTATTGTAAATGGGCCATATCGGTCCATGTTTTGATATAGCTGTCATATAAACCGATCTTGGGTCTTGACTTCTTGAGCCTCTAAAGTGCGCAATTCTTATCTGATTGGGATGAAATTTTGCACGACGTGTTTTGTTATGACATCCAACAACTGTGCCAAGTATGGTTCAAATCGGTTCATAACCTGATATAGCTGCCATATAAACCGATCTTGGGTCTTGACTTCTTGAGCCTCTAGAGTGCGGAATTCTTATCCGATTGGAATGAAATTTCGCACGACGTGTTTTGTTATGATATCCAACATCTGTGCCAAGAATGGTTCAAATCGGTTGATAACCTGATATAGCTGTCATATAAACCGATCTTAGGTCTTGACTTCTTGAGCCTCTAGAGTGCGTAATTCTTATACGATTTGAATGAAATTTCGCACGACGTGTTTTGTCATAATATCCAACATCTGTGCCAAGAATAGTTCAAATCGGTTCATAACCTGATATAGCTGCCATATAAACCGATCTTGGGTCTTGACTTGTTGAGCCTCTAGAGTGCGCAATTCTTATCCGATTTGAATGAAATTTCGCACGCCGTGTTTTGTCATGATGTCCAACATCTGTGCCGAGAATGGTTCAAATCGGTTCATAACCTGATATAGCTGTCATATAAACCGATCTTAGGTCTTGACTTCTTGAGCCTCTAGAGTGCGTAATTCTTATACGATTTGAATGAAATTTCGCACGACGTGTTTTGTCATAATATCCAACATCTGTGCCAAGAATGGTTCAAATCGGTTCATAACCTGATATAGCTGCCATATAAACCGATCTTGGGTCTTGACTTCTTGAGCCTCTAGAGTGCGCAATTCTTATCCGATTGGAATGAATTTTTGCCCGACGTGTTTTGTTACGATATCCAACAACTGTGCCAAGTATGGTTTAAATCGGTTCATAACCTGATATAGCTGTCATATAAACCGATCTGGTATCTTGAGTTCTTGAGCCTGTAGAGGTCGCAATTATTATACGATTTGCCTGAAATATTGTACGACCGATTCTCTCATGACCATCAACAAACGTTGTTTATTATGGTCTGAATCGGTCTATAGCCCGATACAGATCCCATATAAATCGTTCTCTCTATTTTACTTCATGAGCCCCAATGGGCGCAATTCTTATACGAATTGGCTGAAATTTTACACAGGTCTCCAACATATAATTTAATTGTCGTCCGAACCGGACCATATCTTGATATCGTTTTAATAGCAGAGCAACTCTTTTCTTATATCCTTTTTTGCCTAAAAAGAGATGCCGAGAAAAGAACTCGACAAATGCGATCCATGGTGGAGGGTATATAAGATTCGGCCCGGCCGAACTTAGCACGCTTTTACTTGTTTCTTCTGTCAGTTATCAGCTGTTACTTTTAGCTTGCTTTAGAAAAAAAATTTTTAAAAAACGTATATTTGATTAAAGTTCATTCTAAGTTTTATTAAAAATGGATTTACTTTCTTTTAAAAAATCCGCAATTACTTTATGGGCAACCCAATATATTCTTGATCGCCATGACATTTGAAGTCAATCTAGCCTCCGTCCGTTCGTCTGTCGAAAGCACGATAGATTAGGTAAGATTTGGTTGAAATTTGATATTAATTTGCCCCATACCACTATAGACATACACCTAAGCCAGTAATCGGCTTGCTGTGCATTCTAAATACTCAAAAGTAACCTCCAAGAAGAAAATTTTAAATTAGGAATTCCGTGCTACTTACAAAATACGTAATTGTTTTCCATACCACTCCCCTAAGTTGGTTCATATCTGGTATCGTGTCCCCACCTAAGTACTGGTGTCTGTTAGCCGCGATATCTGGGCAATGACAAGTGAAATACTCCAACGTCTCATCATTTTCCCCACATGCCACACCCATGCTATCACTTGCCGCACCGATTTTGCATAAGTGAATTCATAGTCCTGTGTGTCCCGTTATGACACCAATAGCTATGCTGACCTCCTTCTTACTTCCTTTCAGTAATAGCCTCGTCCTCTCACGATCCAGATCGCCCCAAAGGATTTTCGTGGTCCTACCGACTGTTTCGCTGTTCCACAGCGTTTGTCCCCACGTCCTTAACTCGGACTGCATCGACACGAAGGGATTCGGGTTAACCAAGTTTATTGACGGCAGTCCTCTGGTCTTTACAGCCAAATCGTTTGCCCTTTCATTTACCTTACTTCGTTATGGCCCGGCACCCAAACGATGCGGATTTTGCCATCCTCAGAGAACACTGCAAGACTGATCGTTACCTTAAACAACATGATATCTGAACTTGTTGTATGGTCCAAACGTTGCACTTTTTCTCCATAGCAGTTGTGCTAAGTATGGTATAAATCGGTTCATAACCTAATAGAGCTGCAATATATACTGTTCTTGGATCTCGACTTCTTGAGCCACTAGAGGGCGCAATTCTTCTCCAATTGGAATGAAATTCAGCACGACGTGTTTTGTTATGATATCCAACAACTGTGCCAAGTATGGTTCAAATCGGTTCATAACCTGATATAGCTGCCATATAAACCGATCTTGGGTCTTGACTTCTTGAGCCTCTAGAGGTCGTAATTCCTATCCGATTGGAATGAAATTTTGCACGACGTGTTTTGTTATGATATCCAACAACTGTGCCAGGTATGGTTTAAATCTGTTCTTAACCTGATATAGCTGTCATATAAACCGATCTTGGGTCTTGACTGCTTGAGCCTCTAGAGTGCGCAATTCTTACCCGACTGGAATGAAATTTTGCACGACGTGTTTTGTCATGATATCCAATTAATGTGCCAAGTATGGTTCAAATCGGTTCATAACCTGATATAGCTGCCATATAAACCGATCTTGGGTCTTGACTTCTTGAGCCTCTAGAGTGCGCAATTCTTATCCGATTGGAATGAAATTTTTCACGACGTGTTTTGTTATGATATCCAACCACCTTGCCAAGTATTGTTTAAATCGGTTCATGTTTTGATATACCTGCCATATAAACCGATCTTGGGTCTTGATTTCTTGAGCATCTAGAGTGCGCAATTCTTATCTGTTTGGAATAAAATCTTGCACGACGTGTTTTGTTATCATATCCAATAAATGTGCCAAGAATGGTTCAAATCGGTTCATAACCTGATACAGCTGCCATATAAACCGATCTTGGGTCTTGATTTCTTGAGCCTCTAGAGTGCGCAATTCTTATCTGTTTGGAATGAAATCTTGCACGACGTGTTTTGTTATGATATCCAATAAATGTGCCAAGTATGGTTCAAATCGGTTCATAACCTGATATAGCTGCCATATCAACCGATCTTCGGTCTTGACTTCTTGAGCCTCTAAAGTGCGCAATTCTTATCCGATTAGAATGAAATTTTGCACGACGTGTTTTGTTATAATATACAACAACTGTGCCAAGTATTGTTTAAATCATTTCATGTTTTGATATAGCTGCCATATAAACCGATCTTGGGTCTTAATTTCTTGAGCCTCTAGAGTGCGCAATTCTTATCTGTTTGGAATGAAATTTTGCACAACGTGTTTCGTTATGATATCCAATAAATGTGCCAAGTATGGTTCAAATCGGTCCATAACCTGATATAGCTGTCATATAAACCGATCTTGGGTCTTGAATTCTTGTGTCTCTAGAGTGCGCAATTCTTATCCGATTGGAATGAAATTTAGCACGACGTGTTTTGTTATAATATACAACAACTGTGCCAAGTATTGTTTAAATCGGTTCATGTTCGGTTTATAACCTGATATAGCTGTCATATAAACCAATCTGGGATCTTGACTTCTTCAGCCCCTAGAGGTCGCAATTATTATCCGATTTGCCTGAAATTTTGTACGACGGATCCTCTCATGACCATCAACATACGTGTTTATTATGGCCTGAATCGTTCTATAGCCCGATACAGCTCCCATATAAATCGATCTCTCTATTTTACTTTTTGAGCCCCCAAAGGGTGCAATTCTTATTCGAATTGGCTGAAATTTTACACAGGTATCCAACATATAATTTAATTGTGGTCCACACCGGACCATATATTGATATCGCTCTAAAGCAGAGCAAAACATTTCTTATATCCTTTTTTGCCCAAGAAGAGATGCCGGGAAAAGAACTCGACAAATGCGATCCATGGTGGAGGGTATATAATATTCGGCCAGGCCGAACTTAGCCTGCTTTTACTTGTTATACCCTCCACCATAAGATGGGGGGTATACTAATTTCGTCATTCTGATTGTAACTACTCGAAATATTCGTCTGAGACCCCATAAAGTATATATATTCTTGATCGTCGTGAAATTTTATGTCGATCTAGCCATGTCCGTCCGTCTGTCCGTCCGTCCGTCCGTCCGTCCGTCCGTCTGTCTGTCGAAAGCACGCTAACTTCCGAAGGAGTAAAGCTAGCCGCTTGAAATTTTGCACAAATACTTCTTATTAGTGTAGGTCGGTTGGTATTGTAAATGGGCCATATCGGTCCATGTTTTGATATAGCTGCCATATAAACCGATCTTGGGTCTTGACTTCTTGAGCCTCTAGAGTGCGCAATTCTTATCCGATTGGAATGAAATTTTGCACGACGTGTTTTGTTATGATATCCAACATATGTGCCAAGTATGGTTCAAATCGGTTCATAACCTGATATAGCTGCCATATAAACCGATCTTGGGTCTTGACTTCTTGAGCCTCTAGAGTGCGCAATTCTTATCCGATTGGAATGAAATTTTGCACGACGTGTTTTGTTATGATATCCAACAACTGTGCCAAGTATGGTTTAAATCGGTTCATAACCTGATATAGCTGCCATATAAACCGATATTGGGTCTTGACTTCTTGAGCCTCTAGAGTGCGCAATTCTTATCCGATTAAGATGAAATTTTGCACGACGTGTTTTGTTATGATATCCAACAACTGTGCCAAACATGGTTCAAATCGGTTTATAACCCGATATAGCTGCCATATAAACCGATCTTGGGTCTTGACTTCTTGAGCCTCTAGAGTGCGCAATTCTTATCCGATTGGAATGAAATTTTGCACGACGTGTTTTGTTACGATATCCAACAACTGTGCCAAGTATGGTTCAAATCGGTCCATAACCTTATATAGCTGTCATATAAACCGATCTTGGGTCTTGACTTCTTGAGCCTCTAGAGGGCGCAATTCTTATCCAATTTGAATGAATTTTGGCACGTAGTATTTTGTTATGATATCTAACAACTGTGCCAAATATGGTTCAAATCGGTTCATAACCTGATATAGCTGTCATATAAACAGATCTGGGGACTTGATTTCTTGAGCTTCTAGAGGGCTCAATTTCTATCCGATTTGGCTGAAATTTCGCAAGATGTTTTTTATTTTTACTTTCAACAACTATGTCAAATAAAGTACAAGTCGGTTCATAACCTGATATAGCTGCCATATAAACCCATCTGGGATCTTGACTACTTGAGCCTCTAGATGTCGCAATTATTATCCGATTTGCCTGAAATTGACCATTAACATATGTGTTTATTATGGTCTGAATTGGTCTATAGGCCGATACAGCTCCCATATAAATCGATTTCTCTCTTTTACTTCTTGAGCCCACAGAGGGCGCAATTCTTATTCGAATTGGCTGACATTTTACACAGGTCTCCAAAATATAATTTAATTGTGGTCCAAACCGGACCATATCTTGATATCGCTCTAATAGCAGAGCAAATCTTTTCTTATATCCTTTTTTTTTGCCTAAGAAGAGATGCCGGGAAAAGAACTCGACAAATGCGATCCATGGTGGAGGGTATATAAGATTCGGCCCGGCCGAACTTAGCACGCTTTTACTTGTTCAAAACTATCATTGGCTTTGAGATTATGACAAGGCTATCAATTATCATTTATCTAAAGGTGTAGGTAATATTTAAATTATTTTGCGGCGTTTCCTGGCCCGTCAAATTCCAATAGAAATTCTAAAATTTCGGACTCCTTCTTCTCCATTGTTTAGTTTTCGTTTGAGGTTTTCTATAAGGTATGCTGGAATTAATAAAACCTTTTGTATTGCACACTTAGACTTAACAACTCGTAAATGAATATCATAGAAAAATTTCCTGGAAAAAAACAAATCCTTGTGGGTTGTATTCTCAATTGCAGACAAACTTGTTAATTTCGTTAGGCTCTGTGTTATTTTTAATTTAAATTCTGATTATTCTTGGCCATTATTTTGAGGGTATATTCTCTTAGACACAGTGTTTTAATTATACCGCATAAAAAAAACTGCCCCTATTCTACTTTCTCTATCTGGCTGCCGGTCCATTGGTTGCCACTAATAAGATGAGAACAAAAGAAATAAAAAGAAGCAGCTAAAGAATTTCTTTAAATTATGCAAATACTTAATGTAAATACTATTCCCTTTCGAAATTGCATAAATATTCCACTTTCTACGATGCCTATTTCCATCCTCTCTCTCTCCCTCTCCCTCTCTGGCTTGATATTAGCAAGTGTTTGGCCAAGTCTTCACCATTTATTTGGGTTGACGCGTTTAAGTGGTGTGCCAAGAATTCCATTTCCACAATGACTTTATATATGTTGTCCATGCGGGGTAGAGTCAACGTTCTATTTATTTTGGGCATTTCACCTTTTTTTTGTGCTAAAGTTAAAGATTCGTGTTAGCCGTCCTTTTTGGGAACTCCTGGCACATTGTGTGCCCGTCAACTGCTATGCCCCCCTTTCGTCCTTCCTTTTTGTATTCATAGTCATTTCATTAAAAACAAAGCGTATTTAGAGTACTTCCATTTTCATTTTAATGTTGTTTCTCCTTTTCAACTGCTGCTTCTTCTTATACTACTGCAGCCATTCTTCCTTTCCGTTTCATACACTCCAAACGATTTAGTATTGAGTAAACACTTTTAAAGCTTTCAGCCAAGACAAAATAACAATGGTCCTTAGTTTTGGAGGGTATATGGAGTCTAAGGAGCGCAAGGAGTTTTGCCAAGCAAGAGGAAATTTTTGTCTTAGGGTTTGAGGAAGTTAACATACTTAAAGTTTAAATTGTCCCCATAAGTTCCTCAAATACAATCGATAGTGTCGCTTTAAATCTGTATTACGAAAAAATAGTTTTTGTCTTTTATATACGATTCTATGTATAGAAAGACAATATGAATGTCGAAAACCTTGGTGGAAATGTGAGATTACGCTATTGCAAAATATGACCATCACTATCGCTGAGATATGGGATATGGGGCACTACAAGTGGAAATGAGAAAGTGGGGCACTACAAGTGGAAATGAGAAAAAAAAGTGAGACCCCTAAACAGACAGACATACTGGCTGACTGACTGACAGATAGACAGACAGATGGACAGACAGACGGTCAGAGAGACTAACGGAAATACTGACAAACTGGCATACTAACACACGAACATTCCGTGAGATGGATATACCGACAGACAGACAGACGAACTGACAGATAGACGAACAGACAGACAGACAAACAGACAGACGGGAATGGGAATGGGAAGACAGACGAACAGACAGGCGGAAATACGGATGGGCAGACAGACATCAAAGCGTACAAATACGGGCAAAATCGACAATTGTAAAGACTTCAGACAAAGGCACTTATATTCTTAAACAATTAGTCAAGCGATATACTATATTCGTAGCATGGTATTTCACTAAAAGCTCTTTAATTGTCGAAAATTAATATTCCAAGGAAACTTTTGTTCCATATAAAGTAAAAGAAGGCGCAGCGGAGCGTGACCGGGTCAGCCAGTATATACATCCAATTAAATTGAAATCAAACAAGGAAATCAATGGTCAGCTTTAATGGGTTAAAATAATCTTATTATATCCTCCACCATAGGAGGGGTATACTTATTTCGCCATTCCGTTTGTAACGTCTCGAAATATAAGTCTGTGGCCACATAAAGATCATACGGGATTCAGATGGTCTACGAATTTAAGTTTAGATGTAAGGTGTAAGGTGTTTTCCGGGATGAGGTGGTCTCCAGACACTTACAGGGTGGCTGATGAAAGCCGCTACCAAAAAAAAATGTAATAACTTTTTTTCTATTTAATAATAATAATTTAATAATTAATTTAATTAATTAATTAATTAATTTAATTAATAATAATTTAATAATTAATTTAATAATTTAATTTAACATGAATAAAAGAAAAATGTATTCCATACACCGAAAAAAAAATGTAGCAATATTCATCATTGTAGCAATATTCATCAGCCACCCTGTAGCCCGGAAAAAATATCTGCATCGTGCTCTTCCCTCCAAAACCATTTTTGGTATGGTATTGGTTTAAGTAGAGTTTGCAGAAAGAGGCGTCCCCCAAACACATAGCCCCAAAATTGGTTATCAAATTAGTTTTCTTATCTCAAATACCTTTCATTTGAACCACATATTGGCATGGTCGACAAATTTTTACCCTTTTGGAGGTGACATGACATGGTCGGTAAATATGGCCGATTAAGGGGTGTTTTGGGGAGTGGGGTGGTCCCCCAAACAATAAGCCATGAAAATATATCAGCAACGTGCTCTATTTTCATATATCTATAAATCATTTATTTGAACCCCATATTGCCATTGCCCTCAAAACATCGCAATATGGGGCTCAAATAAAGGTATTTGGGAGTAGAATACGAATTTGATATCCAAATGTAGGACCATGTATTTAGGGCATTACCCCTTCCCCAAAACACCTCCAAAGGGTAAACATTTTTCGACCATGCCAATATGTGGCTCAAATGAAAGATATTTGGGAAAGATATATAGCTGTCATATAAACCGATCTTGGGTCTTGACTTCTTGAGCCTCTAGAGTGCGCAATTCTTATCCGATTTGAATGAATTGCACAATTCTTATCCGATTTGAATGAATGGCACGACGTGTTTTGTTATGATATCCAACAACTGTGCCAAGTATGGTTCAACTCGGTTCATAACCTGATATAGCTGTCATATAAACCGAACTGGGATCTTGACTTCTTGAGGCTGTAAAGGTCGCTATTATTATCCGAATTGCCTGAAATTTTGTACGACGGATTCTCTCATGACCATCAACATACGTGTTTATTATGGTCAGAATCGGTCAATAGCCCGATACAGCTCCCATATAAATCTCTCTATTTTACTTCTTGAGTCCCAAAGGGTGCAATTCTTATTCTAATTGGCTGACATTTTACACAGTTCTCCAACATATAATTTAATTGTGGTCCAAACCGGACCATATCTTGATATCGCTCTAACAGCAGAGTAAATCTTTTCTAATATCCTTTTTTGCCTAAGAGGAGATGCCGGGAAAAGAACTCGACAAATGCGAAACATGGTCCAGATTCGGTCCTGCCGAACTTGGCACGCTTTTACTCGTTATACCCTCCACCATAAGATGGGGGTATATTAATTTCGTCATTCTGTTTGTAACTACACGAAATATTCGTCTGAGACCCCATAAAGTATATATATTCTTGATCGTCGCGACATTTTATGTCGATCTAGCCATGTCCGTCCGTCTGTCCGTCCGTTCGTCTGTCCGTCCGACTGCCCGTCCGTCCGTCCGTCCGTCTGTCTGTCGAAAGCACGCTAACTTCTGAAGGAGTAAAGCTAGCCGCTTGAAATTTTGCACAAATACTTCTTTTTAGTGTAGGTCGGTTGGTATTGTAAATTGGCCATATCGGTCCATGTTTTGATATAGCTGCCATATAAACCGATCTTGGGTCTTGACTTCTTGAGCCTCTAGAGTGCGCAATTCTTATCCGATTGCAATGAAATTTTGCACGTAGTATTTTGTTATGATATCCAACAACTTTGCCAAGTATGGTTCAAATCGGTTAATAACCTGATATAGCTGTCATATAAACAATCTGGGGACTTGACTTCTTGAGCTTCTAGAGGGCGGAATTCCTATCTGATTTGGCTGAAATTTTGCATGACGTTTTTTATTTTTTCTTTCAACGACTGTGTCAAAAAGGTTTAAAGCGGTTCATAACCTGATATAGCTGCCATATAAACCGATCTGGGATCTTGACTTCTTCAGCCTCTAGAGGTCGCAATTATTATCCGATTTGCCTGAAATTTTGTACGACGGATTCTCTCTTGACCATCAACATACTTGTTTATTATGGTCTGAATCGGTCTATAGCCCGATACAGCTCCCATATAAATCGATCTCTCTATTTTATTTCTTTAGCCCCCAAAGGGTGCAATTCTTATTCGAATTGGCTGAAATTTTACACAGGTATCCAACATATAATTTAATTGTGGTCCAAACCGGACCATATCTTGATATCGTTTTAATAGCAGAGCAAATGTTTTCTTATATCCTTTTTTGCCTAAGAAGAGATGCCGGGAAAAGAACTCGACAAATGCGATCCATGGTGGAGGGTATATAAGATTCGGCCTGGCTGAACTTAACACGTTTTTACTTGTTATAATTGTATAATTGTAATATAATTCTGGAATTCTGTTTTTGAACTTTATTTGATGAAGATTCTTTTTGTGCTACTTGAGTTTTTCAATACTTTATAGTTTGTAAATTAAACTTTTTTTTTATTTTGACGAAAAACACCTGGACTTTTTTTCCAATGTCCAAAATTTATTTTCATAATTTTTTTTTTTTTTTGGAAATTCGAAATATTTCCCTACATATGCTAGGATATTATTGAGTTAAATTTTGCCCTTATTTTGTCTATTCCTACATTATTTTCCCATTTCTTACCTCAACCGTACCTTTACGGGCTACTTTACTGCAAAGGCACATAGACAAACTTATGCTACTTCTCTACACAATAAAACACTAAAATATTTACTTTAAGGACAAAATGGAATTCAGTAGAGCTTAGAGCAACCGCATACCAACTTTTGCGCCCGATAGATATGGCAAAGCGCAGACACAGTACAGCATAGCAAGGGAGTTTTAAAAGGAGTGAGAGTGAAACATTAAGTGGTGCTGCTACACTTTTAACGCAATTAATTAAATATTGCAAACAAAAATAATAACAAGTAAAAGCGTGCTAAGTTCGGCCGGGCCGAATCTTATATACCCTCCACCATGGATCGCATTTGTCGAGTTCTTTTCCCGGCATCTCTTCTTAGGCAAAAAAAAAGGATATAAGAAAAGATTTGCTCTGCTATTAGAGCGATATCAAGATATGGTCCGGTTTGGACCACAATTAAATTATATTTTGGAGACCTGTGTAAAATGTCAGCCAATTCGAATAAGAATTGCGCCCTCTGTGGGCTCAAGAAGTAAAAGAGAGAAATCGATTTATATGGGAGCTGTATCGGCCTATAGACCAATTCAGACCATAGTAAACACATATGTTAATGGTCAATTTCAGGCAAATCGGATAATAATTGCGACATCTAGAGGCTCAAGTAGTCAAGATCCCAGATGGGTTTATATGGCAGCTATATCAGGTTATGAACCGACTTGTACTTTATTTGACATAGTTGTTGAAAGTAAAAATAAAAAACATCTTGCGAAATTTCAGCCAAATCGGATAGAAATTGAGCCCTCTAGAAGCTCAAGAAATCAAGTCCCCAGATCTGTTTATATGACAGCTATATCAGGTTATGAACCGATTTGAACCATATTTGGCACAGTTGTTAGATATCATAACAAAATACTACGTGCCAAAATTCATTCAAATTGGATAAGAATTGCGCCCTCTAGAGGCTCAAGAAGTCAAGACCCAAGATCGGTTTATATGACAGCTATATAAGGTTATGGACCGATTTGAACCATACTTGGCACAGTTGTTGGATATCGTAACAAAACACGTCGTGCAAAATTTCATTCCAATCGGATAAGAATTGCGCACTCTAGAGGCTCAAGAAGTCAAGACCCAAGATCGGTTTATATGGCAGCTATATCGGGTTATAAACCGATTTGAACCATGTTTGGCACAGTTGTTGGATATCATAACAAAACACGTCGTGCAAAATTTCATCTTAATCGGATAAGAATTGCGCACTCTAGAGGCTCAAGAAGTCAAGACCCAATATCGGTTTATATGGCAGCTATATCAGGTTATGAACCGATTTAAACCATACTTGGCACAGTTGTTGGATATCATAACAAAACACGTCGTGCAAAATTTCATTCCAATCGGATAAGAATTGCGCACTCTAGAGGCTCAAGAAGTCAAGACCCAAGATCGGTTTATATGGCAGCTATATCAGGTTATGAACCGATTTGAACCATACTTGGCACATATGTTGGATATCATAACAAAACACGTCGTGCAAAATTTCATTCCAATCGGATAAGAATTGCGCACTCTAGAGGCTCAAGAAGTCAAGACCCAAGATCGGTTTATATTGCAGCTATATCAAAACATGGACCGATATGGCCCATTTACAATACCAACCGACCTACACTAATAAGAAGTATTTGTGCAAAATTTCAAGCGGCTAGCTTTACTCCTTCGGAAGTTAGCGTGCTTTCGACAGACAGACGGACGGACGGACGGACGGACGGACGGACAGACGGACGGACATGGCTAGATCGACATAAAATTTCACGACGATCAAGAATATATATACTTTATGGGGTCTCAGACGAATATTTCGAGTAGTTACAATCAGAATGACGAAATTAGTATACCCCCCATCTTATGGTGGAGGGTATAAAAACGTCATACCACGACGACACCTCTCTCGTTGGCACTTCAACGATTTTCCTCTTCTTTGTCTGGTCGGATTTTGAAGTGTTATAAAATGTCTTTAACATCTACCATAATAATTAGAGAAAAAATCCTGGGAAATCAATGGGAAAAGAACTGTTCATTTTTGTCATTTTGTTCTGGAACAATGAACCTTATATGTGAAAGGACAAAAGAAAGAATGCTTAAGTTTGTGTAAGGAAAAAAAGTGAGGCATTGATAAAAGCCTTTGTGACTTACACAGACGCAATGATAATAAAAAAAAATAAGTAAACGGATTTGCACGAATTTAAAAATGGTATTTAAAGAAGCAAACGAAATAAAAATATAAACAACAAGTAAAAGCGTGCTAAGTTCGGCCGGGCCGAATCTTATATACCCTCCACCATGGATCGCATTTGTCGAGTTCTTTTCCCGGCATCTCTTCTTAGGCTAAAAAGGATATAAGAAAAGAGTTGCTCTGCTATTAAAACGGTATCAAGATATGGTCCGGTTCGGACCACAATTAAATTATATGTTGGAGACCTGTGTAAAATTTCAGCCAATTTGTATAAGAATTGCGCCCATTGGGGCTCACGAAGTAAAATAGAGAGAATGATTTATATGGGATCTGTATCGGGCTATAGACCGATTCAGAACATAATAAACACGTTTGTTGATGGTCATGAGAGGATCCGTCGTACAAAATTTCAGGCATATCGGATAATAATTGCGACCTCTAGAGGCTCAAGAAGTCAAGATCCCAGATCGGTTTATATGGCAGCTATATCAGGTTATGAACCGATTTGAACCTTATTTGACATAGTTATTGAAAGTAACAATAAACAAGTAAAAGCGTGCTAAGTTCGGCCGGGCCGAATCTTATATACCCTCCACCATGGATCGCATTTGTCGAGTCCTTTTTCCGGCATCTCTTCTTAGGCAAAAAAGGATATAAGAAAAGAGTTGCTCTGCTATTAAAACGATATCAAGATATGGTCCGGTTCGGACCACAATTAAATTATATGTTGGAGACCTGTGTAAAATTTCAGCCAATTCGTATAAGAATTGCGCCCATTGGGGCATACGAAGTAAAATAGAGAGAACGATTTATATGGGATCTGTATCGGGCTATAGACCGATTCAGACCATAATAAACACGTTTGTTGATGGTCATGAGAGAATCCGTCGTACAAAATTTCAGGCATATCGGATAATAATTGCGACCTCTAGGGGTCAAGAAGTCAAGATCCCAGATCGGTTTATATGGCAGCTATATCAGGTTATGAACCGATTTGAACCTTATTTGACACAGTTGGAAAGTAAAAATAAAATACGTCATGCAAAATTTCAGCCAAATCGGATAGGAATTGCGCCCTCTAGAAGCTCAAGAAGTCAAATCGCCAGATCTGTTTATATGACAGCTATATCAGGTTATGGACCGATTTCAACCATACTTGGTACATTTGTTGGATATCATAACCAAATACTTTGTGCAAAAATTCATTTAAATTGGATAAGAACTGTGCCCTCTAGAGGCTCAAGAAGTCAAGACCCAAGATCGGTTTATATGGCAGCTATATCAGGTTATGGACCGATTTGAACCATACTTGGCACAGTTGTTGCATATCATAACAAAACACGTAGTGCAAAATTTCAATCTGATCAGGTAAGAATTGCGCACGCTAGAGGCTCAAGAAGTCAAGACCTAAGATCGGTTTATATGGCAGCTATATCAGGTTATGGACCGATTTGAACTATACTTGGCACAGTTGTTGGACATCATAGCAAAACACGTCGTGCAAAATTTCATTTCAATCGGATAAGAATTGCGCACTCTAGAGGCTCAAGAAGTCAAGACCCAAGATCGGTTTATATGGCAGCTATATCAAAACATGGACCGATATGGCCCATTTACAATACCAACCGACCTACACTAATAAGAAGTATTTGTGCAAAATTTCAAGCGGCTAGCTTTACTCCTTCGGAAGTTAGCGTGCTTTCGACAGACAGACGGACGGACGGACGGACGGACGGACAGACGGACGGACATGGCTAGATCGACATAAAATGTCGCGACGATCAAGAATATATATACTTTATGGGGTCTCAGACGAATATTTCGAGTAGTTACAAACAGAATGACGAAATTAGTATACCCCCATCTTATGGTGGAGGGTATAAAAAAGTCTTGCGAAATTTCATTCCAAGCGGATAAGAATTGCGCACTCTAGAGGCTCAAGAAGTCAAGACCTAAGATCGGTTTATATGGCAGCTATATCAGGTTATAAACCGATTTGAACCTTATTTAACACAGTTGTTGAAAGTAAAAATAAAATACGTCATGCTAAATTTCAGCCATATCGGATAGAAATTGCGCCCTCTAGAAGCTCAAGAAGTCAAATTCCCAGATCTGTTTATATGACAGCTATATCAGGTTATGGACCGATTTCAACCATACTTGGCACAGTTGTTGGATATCATGACGAAATACTTCGTGCAAAAACTCATTCAAATCGGATAAAGATTCTGCCCTCTAGAGGCTCAAGAATCAATACCCAAGATCGGTTTATATGGCAGCTATATCAGGTTATGAACCGATTTAAACCATACTTAGCACAGTTGTTGGGTATCATAACAAAACACGTCGTGCGAAATTCCATTCCAATCGGATAAGAATTGCGCCCTCTAGAGGCTCAAGAAGTCAAGACCCAAGATCGGTTTATATGGCAGCTATATCAGGTTATTTAGCGATTTGAACCATACTTGGCACAGTTATTGGATATAACAACAAAACACATCGTGAAAAATTTCATTTCAATCGGATAAGAATTGCGCACTCTAGAGGCTCAAGAAGTCAAGACCCAAGATCGGTTTATATGGCAGCTATATCAGGTTATGAACAGATTTGAACTATACTTGACACAGTTGTTGGATATCATAACAAAACACGTTGTGCAAATTTTCATTCTGATCGGATAAGAATTGCGCACGCTAGAGGCTCAAGAAGTCAAGACCCAAGATCGGTTTATATGGCAGCCATATCAGGTTATGGACCGATTTCAACCATACTTGGCACAGTTGTTGGATATCATAAGAAAACACGTCGTGCAAAATTTCATTCCAATCGGATAAGAATTGCGCACTCTAGAGGCTTAAGAAGTCAAGACCCAAGATCGGTTTATATGGCAGCTATATCAAAACATGGACCGATATGGCCCGTTTACAATACCAACCGACCTACACTAATAAGAAGTATTTGTGCAAAATTTCAAGCGGCTAGCTTTACACCTTCGGAAGTTAGCGTGCTTTCGACAGACAGACGGACGGACGGACGGACGGACGGACGGACAGACGGACGGACATGGCTAGATCGACATAAAATGTCACGACGATCAAGAATATATAAACTTTATGGGGTCTCAGACGAATATTTCGAGTAGTTACAAACAGAATGACGAAATTAGTATACCCCCCATCTTATGGTGGAGGGTATAAAAAAGGAAAGACAAGGACTGGGTGAACGAAAACAAGTAAAAAGGCGTTAAGTTCGGCAGGGCCGAACTTTGGATACCCACCACCTCGGGTATATATGTAAACCACCTTTCATCAAAATCCGGTTAAAATTGCAAACCTTATGTCCCATAGTAATATATATCGAAATATGATCCGATTTGGACCAAATACTAATAAGTACAAGTTATTGTTCAATTATGTATAACAAAATATTAGTCTTTCTAGTAGCTATATCTAAAAGTAAACCGATCTGACTCATATAGAATATGGATGTCGAAAACGTAAGTCAATGTGTCAAATTTCAGTTAAATCGGATTATAAATGCGCCTTTTTTTGGGGCCAAGACTTCAAATCGAGATATCGGTCTATAAGGCAGCTATATGCAAATCTTGATCGATCTAGACCAAATTGCAGAAATATGTGGAGGGGATTAACTCAACTCTCTGTCTCAAACTTCGGCAACATCGGACAATAAATGCTCATTTTATGGGCCCACAACATTAAACCGAGAGATCGGTCTATATGGCAGCTATATCCAAATCTAGACCGATCTGAGCCAAATTGACTAATAATATTGAAGGGCCTAACACATCTCCACGTCCCAAATTTCAGCAAAATCGGATAATAAATGTGGGTTTTTATGGGCTTAAGACCCTATATTGGAAGATCGGTCTCTATGGCAGCTATATCCAAATTTGGACGGATTTGATCCAAATTGACGACGGATGTCGAGGGATCTAACACAACTCACTGTCCGAAATTTCAGCAAAATCGGATAATAAATGTGGCTTTTATGGGACTAAGACCCCTAATCGGAGGATCGGTCTATATGGCAGCTATATCCAAATCTGAACCGATCTGAGCCAAATTGACGAAGAATGTCGGAGGGCCCAAGACAACTTACAGTCCCGAATTTCAGCAAAATCGGATAATAAATGTGGCTTCTATGGGCCTGAGACCCTTAATCGGAGGATCGGTTTATATGGCAGCTATATCCAAATCTGGTCCGATCTGAGCCATATTGACTGAGGATGTCGAGGGGCTTAACGCAACGCACTGTCCCAAATTTTAGCAAAATCGGATAATAAATGTGGCTTTTATTGGCCTAAGACTCTAAATCGGCGGATATACCCCCATCCTTCGATGGTGGGTATGTCATTCCGTTTGCAACACATCGAAATATCCATTTCCGATCCTATAAAGTATATATATTCTTGATCAGCGTAAAAATCTAAGACGATCTAGACATGTCCGTCCGTCTGTCTGTTGAAATCACGCTACAGTCATCAAAAATAGAGATATTGAGCTGAAACTTTGCACAGATTCTTTTTTTGTCCATAAGCAGGTTAAGTTCGAAGATGGGCTATATCGGACTATATCTTGATATAGCCCCCATATAGACCGATTCGCCGATTTAAGGGCTTAGGCCAATTAAAGCCACATTTATTATCCGATTTTGCTGAAATTTGGAGCAGTGAGTTGTGTTAGGCTCACCGACATCCTCTGCCAATTTGGCTCAGATCGGTTCAGATTTGAATATAGCTGACATATAGAGCGATCCTCTGATTTAGGGTCTTAGGCCCATAAAGCCACATGTATTATCCGATTTTGCTGAAATTTGGGACAGTGAGTTGTCTTATGCCCTCCGACATTTTTCTTCAATTTGACCTTGATCGGTTCAGGTTTGGATATAGCTGCCATATAGACGGAACTCTCGATTTAAGGTTTTAGGCCAATGAAAGGCGCATTTGTTGTCCGATGTCGCCAAAATTTGGGACAGTGAGCTAAGTTATGCTCCTTGAGATACTTCTGCAATATGGTACAGATCGGTCCAGCTTTGAATATAGCTGCCATATAGACCGATCTCTCGATTTTAGGTTTTGGGGCCATAAAAGAGGCATTTATTGTCCGATTTCGCCGAAATTTGGGACAGTGCGTTGTGTTAGACTCTTCGAAATTTTTCAACTTGGCCCAAATCGGTATTTATTTGGAAATAGCTGCCATGTAGACCGATCTTGCGATTTAAAGTCTTGGCCCCATAAAAGGCACATTTATAATCCGATTTCACTGAAATTAGGCACAGTGACTTATGTTGGGCTTTTCGACATCTGTGTCGTAAATGGTTCAGATCGGTTTAATTTTAGATATAGCTACAAAAAAGACCGATGTTTTGTTATACACAATTGAACAATGACTTGTACTTATTAGTATTTTGTCCAAATCGGAACATATTTCGATATAACAGCTATTGGACATAAGGTATGCAATTTTAACCGGATTTTGATGGAAGGTGGTTTACATATATACCCGAGGTGGTGGGTATCCAAAGTTCGGCCCGGCCGAATTTAACGCCTTTTTACTTGTTATCATTATTATTAAATTCTTATGGCCTCAGGAGATCGGGTAGTCGGCCTATAGGGCAGCTATAACCAAATATTGTCCAATCTGAACCACATGTCACAGAAATGGGTAGGGGTCTACCAGAATTCACTGTGGCAAATTTCATCAAAATCGGTTGAAAAATGACCAATTTATTGCCTCAAGGCTTTAAGTCTGGAGTTCGGCCTATATGGCATCTATATATAACTAAAGGGTGATTTTTTTGAGGTTAGGATTTTCATGCATTAGTATTTGACAGATCACGTGGGATTTCAGACATGGTGTCAAAGAGAAAGATGCTCAGTATGCTTTGACATTTCATCATGAATAGACTTACTAACGAGCAACGCTTGCAAATCATTGAATTTTATTACCAAAATCAGTGTTCGGTTCGAAATGTGTTCAAATTTGACAAATTTTGTTCAGCGATGAGGCTCATTTCTGGTTGAATGGCTACGTAAATAAGCAAAATTGCCGCATTTGGAGTGAAGAGCAACCAGAAGCCGTTCAAGAACTGCCCATGCATCCCGAAAAATGCACTGTTTGGTGTGGTTTGTACGCTGGTGGAATCATTGGACCGTATTTTTTCAAAGATGCTTGGATATTGAGACGCAACGTTACGGTGAATGAACACATTTCGAACCGAACACTGATTTTGGTAATAAAATTCAATGATTTGCAAGCGTTGCTCGTTAGTAAGTCTATTCATGATGAAATGTCAAAGCATACTGAGCATCTTTCTCTTTGACACCATGTCTGAAATCCCACGTGATCTGTCAAATACTAATGCATGAAAATCCTAACCTCAAAAAAATCACCCTTTACAATCCGATTTTATGAGATCAGAAGATTAATATACAAAGAATACGAAATCATTAAACATTGTAAAGAAAATATCTGCAAAATTATAAATACCCAAATAAATACCCCCAAAAAGGTATTTATTGGGTATTTACCCAAAGCCATCTCTACAGATG